>NC_089795.1:19305179-19345179 GCF_040412425.1 Macrobrachium rosenbergii
ATCAATCATTTACCTTTATTCTGCAACAAATGGAAAGTCTCTAGCACAATATTTCGATTTATGGTGAATTTTTGAAAAAACTTCTTCCTTTGCTCCGCACGCGTGGACTCCGCTGAAAATCCTGGCATTTCTTGAGTCACCTTGTCGTAATTTTTTCGCCGTTTATATTATTCGTTACATAAAGTGTTATACATCAAAATGTGTGCAATTTCATGTAGAATACAACAAAAATAAATCATGCTTTTAGCTTTTACCATTTTGAAATATTTTCATATAAATAACAATAAATAGAAAAAATCAACCTTGGTCAACTTTAACTCGATCGAAATGGTCAAAAAAATGCAATTGTAAGCTAAAAACTTACAGTCTAGTAATATTCAATCAATTTCCTTCATTTTGAAACAATTGGAAAGTCTCTAGCACAATATTTCGATTTATGGTGAATTTTTGAAAAACTTTTTTACATCCGCGCGTTATGAATTCATGCATCATTTTGGGATAATATTTTCTCTGTGTTGCTTTAATCGTTTTACAATCTGTTATATACCAAAATCATTGCAATTTAGTGTACAGTACAACTAAAAAAAATTAACTCATTAGCTTTAACCGTTTCGCTTACAGCGCGATTTGTATACAATTATATACAAGTTTTTTTTTTCGCTGTCATATATTCCAATATTTATATATGATAATGATATTTTTTTCATTTCTGATGGTTGCATACTAAACTTCAGGCAGTGAGAAAAAAGGAGCCAAAAATGAACTCTTAATCTTAAAAACTAAGCGTGCTGTGATTTTTGAAAAAACTTTTTTCCGCTGGCGCTACCTCCCGAACGCCGCGGCATACGGGAGACGTTTTTGTAAATAGGGCTTCGGCGTTTTTGGGTTAATTAGATTAAAGAAAGAAATTGGTAATGATTACTGCCATTAGAGAGAGAGAAGGAGATACTAACTGGATCCTGTACATACAGTATGAGCACACTGACATGCTGATGTACCTTATAGTGTGAAGTAACCCTTTAATGTTGTGAATAACAGTTTTTTCCTCCCATCCTTCAAGAAGAATTTTGTTGGCCATTATTGTAAACATTGAAAATTGAATATTGTTTTTAACTAACATCAGTAGGTATCATTAAGTAACATCAGTACAGTGATGATAGTTTTCTGTTTTATACCAAATGTATCCATTAATACAAAACTAATTTGATGTAAATAAATTGAAAATAAGCTAGAATTTTTTGAATTTAGGTGGGTTATGATATTTTCTTGCCTTGAAGGTTCATTCTGTAGCCTTTGTTGCTTTGGTACTACTTTTGTTGTAGCCTTTGTTGCTTTGGTTTTACTTTTGTTGGCCTTAATAACAAAAGGTATTATTATATTATTACCCTATTGTTTAAGAACCTGCAGCTAATGTAGACATCATAGTTAAAATTTGTGTGGACTAAAATATTCTCTTGCTTGGCTTGTCAGATATAGGACTGTCAGGTAAAATATCAAAAGAGGCATGGTATTAGGTGTAGGTAAATTAATTTGCCATTTCATTCAGTGTGTTATTTATATATCATGAAGTATTGTGATAGGAGAACTATGTCACATTCTGTAGTAGATTTTATGTAAACAAATAGATATGATATGACATACTGCAAACTTTTTTGTGAGTTCAAGGCATCCAATTTCTTACAGGTAACAATGAGAGTTATGAGAGAAGAAAGAGAGGCATTGATGTCTATTTTGAACCCTTTCATTCATGATCCACTAGTAGAATGGTCACGGGGAGATAATAAAGCCAAAACCGGAGGCACAGGTGAAATCAACAATGAAAAGGTAAGGTTGATATTTTGTTGCTTAAAGGGACTGCTCAGAAAGTGTTGTTATTGTGCTAAATGGGAAAAACTGGGAATCTTGTGTGGTATATGTTTGTGGAAGACTTTTGTTTACAGTGCGCAGAATAACCATATAGTCTCAGAGTTGCTTTCAAGTTGGATGTAAGTTGTACGGCTTTACATGTAGTGAAAGTTCAAAAGCTGGTAATCATGCAAGTTCCCAGTGTGGTTGGATTGATTATTAAGGTTTTAAGTAGTGCATAGCTGGAAAAGTACAGTACCAAACAAACTCAACAAATCAATCATAGTCACAATGTTAGTTCATCAGATTTTTAGCCACCAGCTACAAGATTTAAGAAACAGCTCCACCCTCATGGAGCTTCACAGTGTAAAAGTAGACTGATTATGAAAGGGGTTCCTATACCTCTCACTCTGGGTCAACAAAGCACACCCTTCACTTTCTTTTCATGCCTGATTACTTATGTAAAAGTGGGCTGATTATATTTTTTTTTGCATTGTTATATCAGTGTTACTATTATTCTTACCACTTCAGTCAAGCAGTGTTAAATCAGTGTTACTATTATTCTTATCACTTCAGTCAATTATATTTATTTTTTTTAAAACAACTGACAGCAGTTGATGATTGTGTTTTTCATGAGCCTAGACCTTTGTTTTCTTTCTTGTTTTGGGTAGTGTTTTGTGGTCATTGTTACTGTTAGGCTTAACTAGTAACATGATTATTTGTCTAGGCAATAAATAGCGTAGTATGTAATGTGTTACTTTCGGTTGCAATTATTCAAATCCCTTAACAAATTCTGGAACAAAATTTTGTTCATTATAAACCATTAATCATAATATGCCTCTTTCCATGTAGAATTAATTGGAGTTGCACCATTATTCTGGTCTGGCTCGTACTACTGCTCTGCATCAGGCATCTATACTCAATCTGTTGTGTAACTGCTTTAGTAGCATCTCAGCAACAGACTCCTACTCCTGGATCATCTTTGTTTGCTCTGTCTTTGTGGTGTCTTGCTTTTTTCTTACTTTGGGTATTTTTTTCTTATACGAGGTTGGTAGAATCCTTCTTGGCATTTGCATGTGTTGGAGAGAATCAACTTCTGTCTTGTCTCCCTTTGTGGGATTTAAGTAAGTACCTGATCTTTATTCTTTTCTTCGGAAGGGCTTGCTTAATTCATGCTTCCTTTTCTTTTTGTTTGTGATTAACACTTGCTTATCATTTAGTTAGTCCATCAAGGAAAGGGTGTGAGGATGTTTTGCTCACTTGTCTGAGAAGCTTAATTTGGGTGATAAAATGCTCACCTTAATTATATGTTTAATTTGTTCACATAATTATTTTTGCTCCAAATAAAACTTTGCTTCATTCTGATTGTGTGTTAATAGGGAAATTGTATTACTTATATTTGGTTGTATTTTTTGCTGAATTATTCTTATAAGTAACTTTAAATTTTTTATAATATTGTATGTGGGTATCAGAGTCTTGTTCCTGCACCAGGATATAATAAGTTAGTGAAGTGGTGTGCACAGTAAATATTGGGTTAAGAGGTTAATGAACTTTAACCCTAGGGCTATGGTCATTTTGACATAGTTCTAATATGCCGCTTCTTTGCATATGTCAGGGGTTGCCAGCAATGGCATGCAGCTCTTTTATGGCCTCCTTGTAAAAAGACCCCCACCTTTTGTACTTATCTTGTCAAGCAAGTGTTCATTCTGAAAGACTTTGACAACACCTGTTGATGTGTCCATGGACTCTTCAGCTGGCAGTAGGTCAGTGCTACCTGTCTTCTTCTCTTGTGATAAAGAAGCAAATATTGTAAGACCATGCTACTACAAGTTTTATGCCTTTGCCTCAGTGAGGAAGAAGTACGCTGTCTAGGAGTTATTGAGGTAATGGTGTTAGCCACCCTCACTTGCTTCACCTCCTAGACTAAAGATGGACCAGTGTCCTCTCTCCATGCCACTCACCCTTGGCTGCAACATTCAGTTGATTCAGCCTTGACCTTTGAGCTGCCAACCTTGCAGCTTCCTTCAAGGCATTCTCCTGGGTCTTACAATCCTGCTGCTGCCATCCTGGCCCAGCACCATGAAATTGCCTTATAATACCAGGGATGCCACTTTCTTCTGAGACCAAAACTGCAGCATTTATGGTCCATGTTTCACAACATTGTGTCAGACGTCCATGCCCAGCTCTGGTCTACCCTATACCAGGGACAACCGCCCAGTGCACCACCATCTACATCATAGTCCTGTAATGCTCAGACTAAGTATTGTCCTCTACAAGATGGCATCTCCCTGATTGTCCCTGCTCAGAGGACCCCTTCCCCAGGAAATATTCTCCCTCCTGGTTACACCAGTTAACCATCTCTGGGCAGAATGTACTTTTTCCCCTAGCAGCAGAAATCTGCCTCACAGTGCTGTATCCATTTAGGGCAGTTATGACTGATATCCACCATCCCTTAAAGGGAATTTTAAAGAAAAGATCCAGGAAGGCCTGATCCCCCTTCCTCGTAGGATTTGGGAACAGTGACAGACACATCCAGGTGAGTTTGTTTATAGACTCCAGCCAACATAGTAGTGGAGAAAGAAAAGAAGTGCTGTGGAGTTGTTGTCCTCCTCCTCCTCCCTCCTCCTCTCTTCCACATTTTGTTGTGTGGAAAATGGTGAGGAAAATTGCAGGAAAGTTTGTCCCTAGTCCATCTAAATTTTTAAAGGTCAATAGATAGTATGTGACAAGTCCTTCAGAAATGAGCAATTCCTTTGCTGAGCATTTTCTAGTTTCTCCGTTAAACCAAGTAGAATTTCATGGTACCATTTCAGACAGAGACAGGACATAAACATTCTTAAGTTCAAAATTGAAGATGTTTCATATGCTATGATTAGGAATGTTTGTAGGAATGCAAAGCTATTCATCATTAGTATCATGAATAGAATATTATGTGATAATGCTTGTCCTACTTTTTCTGCTTTGACATCATTCCTTTAAACATAATGGAAAAGATGTTAAATCTAAGACTGTTCTGGTATTTGGAAAGATTGGCAGCTTGACCCTCATTCAGTTTTGCAACAGTCATATCCAGCTCAAAAATTTCAATTTGAGAAGCATTCACATGCAAGCATTATTGTGTGTTTTTACATTAAAAAAAAAGTATATGATACTGCATGGAGATATGAGATCCTTTAAAAATTACTCTGGCCTTAAAAGAGAATTACCATTGTTTATCCACGTTTTGAAAGCATTGCTTCTTTCAGGTTAGGAATGGTGATGCTGTATCTGGAAATAAATGTTGAGGAGATCCTCAGTGGAATGTTACTAATTGTATTTGTTATTGCTGTAGGGTCATTCCCAGGATATCTTGTACACTGTTTATAGATGATCTGTCCATCTCTTTGACAGCTTCTGGGATGGCATAAATTCCAGCTCACCATTGACTGTAATGTAAAGCTGTAATAATTCATCTCTGCTGTATTTACAAAGTATATCATAATCCAGATATATATCAGGGCCAGGAGATTGCCTGTGTAGAGGAAGACCACTTTATTGGGATAATTTTGATCACAAGTTATGATGGGACCTTCACCTTAAGTTGCCGAAAGTCCAGTGTTGGGAGGCCATAAACACTGTATTTCAAAAACATTCTCACTCCTCATGGGGAGCAGAGCATCAGTCTCTGCTAGAATTATACAGACCCCAAGTTTTATCAAGGATTTTATTTGTATTTTAAATCCATCAAAGGGTACCTCAGCATCTAGCCTGCTGGCATTAGGTTAGCCACTGGTGCTTTCAAGTCCTCTCCATTTGCAAGTTACTCTCTTAAGGTGCTGTATTTGTCAGAAAAGGAGACTGACCTCTATTCTTTGGTATGTGCACTAAAGCTTTTTCAAAAAAAGAGGTTATCAGTGAGATGAAGGTCATGCGTGAGATGTGCTAGTAACCAACTGGATACAACAGGAGTGATGAAGGTACACCAGGAAGTCACTGGACAGCACTTGCATTGTGCATTGTCTTCATCCTTTGCTGTAATGGGATGACCCTGTAATTAAATGTGATGGTGGACATAGCAGGTGACGAGGAGTGCTTATAATCCTTGTTCAACAAGAAATTTTGAGTGAGAGACGACTTACACTAGGATAAGTTGGGCAGGAGGAAAATGGTCAGCTTACAAATGTCTCTAACATTGACATGACAGCCTAATCAGGGTCCAGCAGTAGATATCCAAGTAAGGTGAGGCCAGCCTGCTTAGACCTAGTCAGGAAGAAGACAAACTTGATTTAGTCACAAAGGGTATGGTCAGCATAGCATAAGACAGACTAAGGGTAAAAGCAGTGAGCCTGTCATCATGGATCTGGACATAGAAATTCAATCTACTCTTAGATCTGCTGAGGGTATACAGCTAATTACCATTAAAACAAGCAGTTAGTAGTACATAACATGGATCCAGATATTTATGTTGGGAATGGTACTAGTCCATTCACTTGGATTATAAAGAAGGTAAGAACTTAAAGAGACAAGGTCTATAAAGGCAGGTGAGCCTTCTATACCCTGGATGAAACTGAAGACTTCACATAGAAACCAGTTGGAGTCTATATGTAGAGTTGTTTTCATCAGTTCCTTTTATGCAGTTAAACATTCTTCTTCATGCCATTTCAATACCCACAAGTAATCTAACTGGTAACCCAATAATTTTTGTAAATGTATTATTGGTAAGTAAAATAATAATGACCAGGCTTTGAAAATTTTGTGACCTAAGCTGAGTAGGCGTGGATTGGTAGTAATGAAAGGTGAAATCAAAATTGACAAATTAAGTGAAAATGAGAAATACTAACAAAATGAGAAATACTGACAAAATCACTTGCCACACAGAAGCATTAGCAAAAGTAAATCTGTAACCTTTTGTCAGTTTAAAAGACTAATCAGATAGAAAAAGTAAGGTTTTTCAATAGTATTACATTTGAAAGTTAGAAGTAATCTTAGTTTATGAGTATATCATTACAATAAAAGATACAGTTGACCCCCAGTATTCGCAGAGGTTAGATACCATAATCACCTGCGAATACCGAAAATCTGCATTATATTGGAACCCCCCTCTCTAGAAATGCTTATAACTGCCTATTTTATTAGTTCAGACATTAAATATAACTTAAACTATCATCCTAGAACACTTTAATATTATGTAATATTTCAGTATCACTTTAATATCATTTCAGTATGTATCATTTCTGAGAGGCGTAGCTATAACAAGGTGAGAAAACTGGTTTAGGGAGCTGTAGCCACTGGAAGGGTTCACTATAAGGAGGGGAGAAAACCAATTTATTACCAACGCAAAGCTTACAAACCTGTTTCTTCCCACAGGCTTACATAAATCTCTCTCTCTCTCTCTCTGGGTTAAGTATTTAAATATGTATTAAAAAAAATACATTTTGTTGATATTTTGCTGTTTACATTAATACTATTTGTAACCTAGTAAATAATTTTTTATCATGAAAAATGCATTTAGTCATGAAAATAGCCTGAATATACAGTAATTTGTGAATATTCCTCTGTGAAAAAATTCTTGAAATACTGAATTTCTGCAATTTATTGAAATGTACATTCCTCAGAAAAATCTGTGAATAGCTGAAGGCATGAACACTGAACCGCGGCATAGCAGGGTTCCACTGTATTGTAGTTTTCTTGTTATGCTGCCTTAGATAAGGTCTACATGTGTGATCAGAAAATCACAGTACATTGCATTTCTGCAGTTTCCTGGCTTGTAACTCAGTGGTCTCATTGAATTACCTTGTACTGTACTGATGATTCATCACTTCTTGGCTGCTCTAATACCATGGAAAAGAATACTAGCATAGTGCAATATATAATAAGAAATGGTGTGAAGAAATAAATGCATTACACAACTATTATTACTGTTATTGCTATATTGGGCTTGAGTTCTCCAATGCAAAATATATTCAAATGTGTAGTAGGCCTTGTTACATATTTTATCTACATTTTCATTAATTTTTTATATTTGGTAACAGACTCGAGATGAGTTTCTGGAGTCATACAAAATGTATTAAAGGAAATGTCCAGTTGTAAGTTGAATCTGGATAAGGTGCTATTGTAGATGGTACAGTCTGATAATTTAAAAGCACTTGCTCATATTTTTCTTGAAACATTTCATTGTCAGTAATGTAGAGTACTGTAATCAGAATTTTCATTATCTTAGTAAATTGTCACCTCAGGCTCCTGCTGCTTTCAGTTTATCAGCCTTGGAAGTTAGTATAGTTTGTTTAATAAGGAAGCAACATTGAAGATGTAAGATGACTAAACTGAGACCAAAAGTTACAATCTTTAGACATAGGTATGTCAACTTGAAAAGATCTTTAAAAAATTTTCAGGGGTATATATTACTTGCAAGTCAATAATTCTTTATAATAAAATGACAGTCTGATGTTGGACATAATTTTAAAGTCAATTTTCCTCTTTATTCTTAAAGGCTCAGATGCATGTCAGCAACATAGAACATCGTCTGAGTGGTCAAATAAACACAAAAGCTCGAGGACCCAACCTGCCGCTGTCTGTGGCAGGACAGGTAAATGCACTAATTGAAGGAGCAACAAGTATTGACAACCTTTGCCAAATGTACATTGGCTGGGCAGCTTACATGTGAAATAAATTTCACATAGACTAAGCAGTGCTCAGGTTTAAAAGCAATTTCATGTTGCTAACTAGTTTCTTTAGGCCTATGTTGAGTACAAATAGATATTAAGTAAACAAAAGTTTGCATAATTGATGAATTCCCCTAAAAAGGTTCGGGATAAAAAAAAAATTACATGTGAATTATATATAAGGAAGTCCTAATGGAGATATATTTTTTATAGTAATGCAAGCAATGCAGGTTCCAGATTACATATTGAAAATTTTTGGTGTAGATAATTTCTACTGAACTATAATTGCATGCTGATTATTTCTGCTGCAGTCTTAACTAATGAGACAGATGATTTGTACCAATTAATCATTTTTTAATGGTTAGTTAATATAAGGTAAAGTATATTTTTCTGCTAGATTAAGGTAGCACTCTGTACTTAAGATACAATGTTTTGAAACTTCAAATTTGGATTGGTTTTCATGAGAAAACTTCATTTATTGCGAATAACTCTTTGGCACTACACTTTTGCTTTGTTTTTAAAACAAAGAAATTTCCTGTGATGATATATTTAGTTTTGTTATGTGTATGTTGTACGTCGTGTATTGATGGTATTTCAAGTTCTGTACTATTGTTTTCACTTAATAAAACCAGTTATGGTATTTGTCTTGTCTGATAATCCAACCAATATATTTTCCAGTGATTCAGGAAGGATATTTTAACACATTGCTGTAAATGGTATAATTATGTACCATATTTACTGGCATATGAGACGCACCCCTGTGTACAAGGATCTTTTGAAGGAAAATCTATTTTGAGGGAAAATATATGCTGATTGTGAGTCTAAAAAACATTCAGCTGTACTGCTCCCATGTGCTTTGGCATAGGCTATGGCATCTTGCTTGGATTTAATTTTGTCCCAGTACCTTCATTGCTTCTAAGCCATAGTTTTAATTTGATGAAATTCTGTGGTAGAAATGTCAAGGGAATAGACTGACAGCTTGATTTTTTGTTTTTTTTTACATCTCCACTTCATACACTCTGATCGTTGCAGGAATCGCCTCCAGAGTGTAGTGCCATCTTGCTGCCATCATTCATTTCTCATTTGACTGTTACTGGATTAGTTTGCAGATACTTAAGTATGTAAAAAAATTTTCACAATCGGTTAAACTTATCAAAGGCATAAACATATGAAAGACACTGCTAATATAGCTTTGTGTTGAGTCATTTCCATATTTTTTTACTCCAGAGGTTAAGACCAATGACATAAATGCAATGATTGCATTGTTACAATATCAACTAAAGGTAAAGGTCATGAACTGTAGCAAAAGCATGGGAAAAGGCATCTTACCCAAAAGGCATACTCAGGCCTTTAGTGCTCACATTTGTGGGCACCCCAGGTACATAGTGTTTTTTGTTTAATGATAATACATGCAGTTAATTGATCATAAATATGTGGTTTTGGATGTAAAGCCAGGAGGAAAAATTCTTGATTGACAAATTTTGCCTGGTAAAGTGTTATATTCTTGGTTGTTCTGATTTATTTTGGTTATTAATGATTAGATTAAGAGTGTTTAACAGATGTTCTTTGTCGCCTTTGAAACCTCAAGCATAATTTGGTTAATTGCTTTTGACTAAAATGTGCTTTTATATCAGTATGGGGAAAAGCAGCTTTTCAAACTCAAATAATATTGTCAAAATGCATAACCAGTCTTTACCATTTCAAATAAAGAGAAGGATATAAGTACCAGGTATCCATAGTCTTTGATGTGTTTATTTGCATTTTTATTAAAGTTTACCTTGGTACCATACTGGGGGAGTTCAGTAACAGTAAAACCAAAAGAATGTTTTCCTGTAAAATTTTGTAATAATCATTATCCAAGTGACCATCTTAGGCTATATTTTTTTTATGAACATCATTTGTAAATGCATGGTGAACTTTAAATAAATATGACATAAAGTTAACAGTGACATCAATCTTTATTGAGAAGTTTAGCAACAAATTGATTCATGCTTGGCAAGCTGAGCCTTATAAATCTCGTACCATAGTTTTAGCAGTACTGCTCTCTTGCCGTTTGCAAGTACAACTGCTTTTAGCGATGGTTGCTTCTTTTTCCCCTCTCGGAGCTTGGCCTGGTAGGAGAGAAAAGGGAATTTGGGGGCAGTACAGGTATATCAGGTCTGTACAAGTGCACAAGGTAAGCTGGCATCATTGACCCAAATCCTCTCTTTTCTTGGTAGTTCCTTTTGTTCCACTGGAGTTGCTGTAAAGAAAGAAAAGTCAGCATAAAGTCAGGCATTTCCATTACGATATATCTGGGTTGATATGATTTTGTAAATTTGTTAAATATTTTAGATGAAGGCTCAAACTAAAATTCAGCTTTTTTGATACTGTAGATGATATTGAATTATGAATAAGGTACTTTGAAAAGTTACATAAACAATGAATTTATTAGAACTACATGTACTGTGCATGCACTGGCAACTTGTATAAATACTTTACTCACTTGTAAGGGGTATCCTCCAAAGCCCTCAAGATCTTCAGTCTCCTCTGATGACCTTTTATCCCAAAACCCTCTCTTAAATCCATGCTGCTCTTGGCCAGCTGACAAGGCAAAAGGATCGTCTTGCATGAGGGATGTCAGCCCATAAATAGGATGAGCAGAGCTCATTCTTGCTGCTAGCATCACCAGCATTCCAAGCAAGGTAATAGTTACCATGCATTCCTGAAAGAAAATATTTTACTTTGAAAACCACATTTCATCTTTGACTTAAAAGGAAGACTAAGTGGAGACATGTATTTTTGTTTTAAATTTATTGTATTTACTTTATTATAATTTTATTAACAGTATATTATTTTTTCTGAATAGAGTCATTCGTGTTATTTTCTCTTCCTGTTCTGTGTTTGCCTCCCCTTTTTTAGTTTTGTTATCTTTGTTATTGGTTCTCTACATTTTTATTTTTTATTTTATGCTGTTGCCATTTACATTATGAACATGTTGATTTCTTCATGCCAGTTTTTTCTTTATTACATTTGCTCTTCTTCTCTTCCAAATTTTGATTGCTTACCTAGACTTTCCATGATTTATTTACTCATTTTAATTATTTATAGTGTTTTTAGTTTTATTAAATGTGTTTTTCTTGTGTATTTATGTTTTGTGTACTTTTCCTGGGTATTTTTCCATCCACAGTACTGTTTTTCTTATTATTTTTACACCCTTTTTTCTTTCCCTTATAATTTTTGTTCTTTGTTTCCAGCTTTTTATCTGTGTAGCATTTGGTTGTTTTGCTTCAACTATTTTCATTATTCATGTTGTTATTAACCTAGCTTTTCATGTGTACTGATTTTCTTAATTTGTTCATTTTGTTATACAGTACTTACATGCTATTGAAGTTCCTTCTAGCCATAGTTGACTTTTACAAATATGTGTGTGTCCAGATTTTGCCATATTTTCCTCTCCTGTCTAAGCTACATTCTTGCACTGCTTATTTCCATACTGTTTCCTGTTAAGTTTAAAGCTTCTCTGACATGGTATTTCTTTCTGTTTATTTTTATTCTTACAACTTGCCACTTTCCTGACTGTACTGCCTTTTGGCCCAAACCCTTTACTTTACACGTCTCCTAATTATTCAGTTAGAAGATTCCAAAATGAATAAATTCATCAGGTCAAGTAAGTACATCTGGGTTCCGAAGTCCTTTCTCAAAGAAAATGGTCACTTCCTGTGTGTTTGTTGCTGCACACACACACACACTGGTGAAAATTTGCTTCCAGCTTTCCTTAACACTCATCAGAATCACAAATTTATTCTTGTAGTATAATTAATAATTAACTATCTCATTGGTCACTGAAATTCCACTGATGATGGTTTTCATGATGAGAGATTCATTATCTGCTTGATGTTGATATTCTGCTAGGGCAAGGCCATCAAGGATTGAGGGTTACATCTTCTCTGCAAGTTGACATTTACTTGAACAACTGTTCATTTTTTTTTTTTTTTTTTTTTTTTTGTAGTACAGGTACTGTACAGTGTTTAACTTGCTATATCACTCCAGTTTGGTATTGTTATGATTTTCACATGTATTTTTACTGCAGAAGTGTAATGATTAAAGCAGATTTTTACTTTTGTTTATTTAAGCTTTTTGTTGGGTACTGCTGTGGTGATAAGTAATAAAACATTTAATCTTGAGCAGTGAAGAATTAAGTATAATTGGATGATCGTAAGATCACTGTTATTATTTAGGTTGTAGAGTGTTAGGATTGGCTAGGTCTGACAGATGACACTTTATATTGCTGAGATCATCCTTAGTACAACTTTTAAAGTTTGTGTAATACCTCCAGTATGTTGCACGCAGTGTGAGTTTCATGACTAGTTTAGAGAATGGCCCTCACTGTTTATGTAGTGCCAGTAGAGTGCAGGACCAACTTGTAAAACACGTGGAGCAAAAACGTAATAGCTAATGTACGATCTAGGAGATGCCATAAGTGTTCGTCCTCATTGAATGTAAGGACTAGAACCTTATGCCTCCTTGAAGTCCTCTCTATTTATGTAAAGTTGGCTATCAAGGGATCTAGAATGTGGAGATTGAAGAATTATTTATAAGCTACATTTTATAAGCAAATGGAATAGAGTTTTTAACAGTGTATAGATAATTTGACAGAAAATGTAGATTCTCCCCTTGAAAGTCAGATTATTAGGACTAAGATAAAATCTCATTTAGAATAATACAGTGCAAAGGTCATGAAATAAGTTCTTCTCAGGTACAAGTCTGCTATGGATATGGCACAAAGGGAATTTTAGATTCCTATATTTGTTTCTACTTCCTTGGAAGTACCTTTGTCAGCTGTTTTTTTCAGTTCAGGTATGATTTCAGGTTCTTCAGCCATGCAGGAGAAAGTGTCAGGCACTGGTGATAGATTCTGTGAGATGCACATGTGACTGTAAAGCCTCATGTGATAAACAGGAACTACAATTTTTAGTGTCATTAATTGACTTTCAAACTCTCAGTGATTCAAGTATGGACTCCAGAGATGTATATTATTATATGCGGTTCTCCTTTACCCAATTTGGTCTCCCTCATAGTCACATGCCATGAGACTCCAGCAATTTTAGTGGTTTTGTAACTCCAGTTAGAACTGCTGAGCCAAGTGCTTGACTTTTTAAAGAAAGAACACGCTCTTTGTGGGAAATATCCAAGTGGTCTAGTAGCAGTGTACAAAACTCTTTTTATTTTTGCAGCACTTTGTGAGCTGTGCACACAACTGCCAAATTGGCTATCATGGCAAGTTCATATGAAACTCTTGGCTTTACCATTACACCTGTAGATCACGTGTGTGAATGCTGCTCACTCCTGACAGTCCCTGTAAGTCATGTGCCTGTGTCAGCCAGATCTACAGTGTCCTAGAGTCAGGAACAGACTTTGTCTGTAGAGTAGTAGACCGAATGCACAACTTTAAGAAACTGTATACAGTACAGTACTCATACACCAAATCTGATCAAAAGTACAACTTGCAATTTCTGAGTAGGTGTGCAACATTAATTCAGGGAAAGTCCAACCAGAAATTCTTTCGGGCTCAGGCAGAAATGAATACCTTTGCCACTCATGATTCATTCTGCATCCAAGGGGAGCGTATCTTCAGAAACATTGTGGACATTACGGGAAGAATTAGTTACAAACCCATGGATGGTTCAGTACCAAAGAGAAGGTTATTGTTTACCATCTCTGGAGACAAGGCTTTCCCATGTCATCTGAACTTTTGCCATTTCAACAAAGTGGTGAGGCTGATGTTAGTAAATAGGCCCATATAGGAAGTGGCAGATTCCTCTCCAGGCTTCTAATGCTCAAGGAATTAGGAGGTTTGAGACCCATAATTCGCCTCAGTTCCCAGAACCAGTCTTTACAGCTTGAACACTTTCTCATAAAAGTCACATTTGGAAGGGTGACTTTTTAGCATCAGTAGACCTAAACCACAATTATTTTCAGGTACCCATAAACATCCCTGTAGGTTATTCATTTGTTTTCTGTGGAAAGGCAGGTCTTACAAATTCAAAGCACTTAGTTTTTGGCCAGCCGAAGTCATGCAAATATTTACATATATCACTGCTTATTTTTCTTTCATACGAAGGTTTTATTTCTAATTTCATTTCCCATTATCCCTATGTCTCCCAGATCTCAGGAGAAGTTCTCTTTCTTTCTGGAAGTTTTGCCCACATTTTGCCTTGTACCCATCAGGATTTAGGTACTTAATTGAGAAAGTTGAGAGTAAATGAAATTAAGAGTAAGGTTATGAGATTATGTGAAAATCGGGAAAATGAAGCAATGAATATTTATTTGGGTATCAGAAGACTGGAAGCAGTAGATTCATGTAATACTTGGGAGTAAATACCTTGGAGAATGTAGGACGAGAGAAGAGGTGAGTCCCAGAATAGGATGTATGGAAAAGGTTGGGAGGAAACAGTCTACTGGAACAAGAGTTGGAACATATGAACAGGAAGTTGAGCCAACCCCCCTCAGGGCAAGAGAAGTGTGGATGTTGAATGAGGATGAATGAAAAAGATTTAAGTTTTAGAGGTGTTAGTTAATTTTTTGTATATGTCAATTTTTTGAGAGGGTGAGAAATGTAGTTAGTTGTGGTAGTAGGGTTAGCATAGGTGAAGGGATGAACAAGAGTATGTTGAAATGTTTTGGAAGAACGGACGATAATAGCTTGATGAGAAAAATGTACAATGTGGGTTAGGAGGAAGAGGGGAAGATATAGAAAGGGATGGATAGATGGGGTTAAAGAGATACTGGATAGGAAGGTCCTCAGTATCTAGTAAGTGAGAGAGGAGAGAGTGCTTGCAATAATGCAAGTGAAAGGTGCAATGTGTGTGCATAAGCTCCAGGTGCTGCTGGTGAGCCTTCTGTTTAGGAGTATAAAATTACTGATATGGAAGTTTTTGGACAGGACATTATCCATGGCAAAACAGTTCAAGTAAGAATAGGATAGATGATGTTGTTTTGTTCCAAGGGAGAAACTCTTTTATGGGAAATGGCTTAATATTCTGTGTATTTATATAAATATGTACTGTGTGTATTTATATTATGTATATATATATAGTGTAATTGTAATAGCCACAATGCCCTCTTAACTTCTCGAATTCTTCATGCTTTTTTGGATATGCTTGTCACCACAAAGCCGTAAGATCCAAGCACAAGAAATTGAAGAGACTGTGAAGCCTGGTTGCGGGAAATCACAATCTCTTCAATTTCTTGCACTTGGATCTTACAACTTTGTAGTGACAAGCATATCCAAAAAAGCACGAAGAATTCGAGAAGTTAAGAGGGCATTGTGGCTATTACAATTACTGTATCTGGTAAAAGTGACCAGTAGATTCTACATATATATATATATATAATGTATATTATATTTTGTATATATACAGGCAGTTTCCGAGTTACGACGGGGGTTCCATTCCAACGGAGTGCTGTAAGTCAGAAAACGCCATAGCTTGGAACATTGTAATGAAAATTTTAAAAAATGAGAGAGAGAGAGAGAGAGAGAGAGAGACTTGCGTAAGCCTGGGGAAAGAAACAGCTTTTTAAGCTTTGCCCTGGTAATAAACTGGTTTTCTCCCCTTCTTCTAGGAGGGACCTCCTTATAGTGAACCCTCTCAGTGGCTGCAGCTCTCTAAACTGGTTTTCTCACCTCGTTATAATGCTTACAGCTATGCCACTCAGAATCCTAGTTACGGCGCGTATGGTGGAGAAAATTCATTGGGGGGGAGAAGTCAGTTTGCTGGAGCATGAGCTAGCTGAAACAGCAGGAGGGATGAATGTGCCCCAGTCACACCTGAAGGACTGACAAATAGCAAGTTCTGCATGACAAACCCTAGAAATCTAAGGGTGAAAACCCCCAAGCTCAGAAGAGGCATCCTGAAACACCTCTCTTCTTCACAAGTTGCTTTGTGTTCCCTGCTGACCTGCTCCCTTCTGCCATGCACCCATTCATCCCAGTGCTATAGCTGGGGTATGCTTCAGAAGTGTCGTGATGTGGCCATAAGCTGAAGGAGCCTAAAGTTAAGTTCCAATTTGACACAAATGGGTCAAGGCAGAAAAAAAGAGGTGTTCAAGGGATCTTTCGGTTCAGAACAGGGGAAGAATAGATATATATTGAACTGTAAAATATAAAGAGAAACAAGTCTATAAAGGGAAACTTAACTTGAATTCATAAAAGTAACTAAAATAATAATAATAATATTTTTGTACATTATTCAATTGTGAGAAAATCTAGAGAAGACCATTGTGTATATCTGTGTATGAATTTAATAATATATATATATATATATATATATATATATATATATATATATATATATATATATATATATATATATATATATATATATAATGTGTTTATAAATATTTCTGCTGTTCGCCCACAATGCATTTATTTGTAGTAATATCAGACTGACCAAGGCGGGAAAAGACAGGTGTATCGGCAGGGTCGTGTAGACAGTTCAAACTTTTAATGTATGTTCGTAGCCAGAACTCAGTAGCATTAGGGATTTAACCCCCATAGGAAAGTTTCCATAATTAACCTTATGATAGGTGGCCTTAAGCTTTTTTCCCTGTACTATGTCGACAAATTGTTTTGACCAAAGTTTCAGACCCTGAGGGCGTAAAGAGGCGATACCCTGTGTGCGATCCCGGAGAGGCCACGGACGCACGCTCTATGCGTCTTGGCCCCTTTGTCTCTTTGTTTATAGTCTATGGTAGTAGTGAAGTGGCGAATTCATCCCAGAACTTCCGATCGTCTGTTGTATGCGCAACAACTAGTCATCCAAGGTAAAGTCTGTGTTTTGTTCAAAACTTCATCAGTTACTAGCCCCTTTTTCTGTATTTCCAGTTTCCTTGTTTCGTCCTTCCGCCACCCTAATTATTAGATTACCAAGCCACAACT
Organism: Macrobrachium rosenbergii; assembly: GCF_040412425.1. NCBI lineage: Eukaryota > Metazoa > Arthropoda > Malacostraca > Decapoda > Palaemonidae > Macrobrachium > Macrobrachium rosenbergii. The sequence goes on from NC_089795.1 coordinate 19,322,586, forward strand.
TGCTTGTACGAAGTCTAGATTAAGCATAATTTCTATGGTTTAGTGACTTTCAACTATTCCAGTGAAGCAACTAGGAATTAGGGAAGGTTGAGCAAGATATTTCAAATTCTTTATGCAGCTTTGTGTCTCGAATCCATTGTTTGGAAGAGCCGTTGTGTTTTTAATACTACATTAACGAGTAGTGATTGACTGCATCTGAAGTCGGGTGATGTTTATCGTAATTTCCTTAGTTAACAGCATATTCTTTTTGTTGAGGTTAATTTCCCTCGACTGGCGACCTTGGTTGTTTAAACAGCTGTCTTTGAGGTTAATTTGTAGCTTCATTGACAGGTTACGTGTGTCCTTGGCATGCAGGGCCTTATAAAAATTATTAAATCAAGTAATAAACTTATCAGCCAAGCCCTCATGTGTAACAAATATATATATATATATATATATATATATATATATATATATATATATATATATATATATATATATATATATATATATATATATATATATATATATATATATATATATATATTATATATATATATATATATACACATATGTATATACATATATATACAAGTATATATATACACATGTATGTTTGTGAATTTTTATAGAAAATAGACAAAGAATAACCTCCTGATTAGTTGTAGCAGTTACTGCAAGGAAGGTGTTTATTGAAGGGTATCTAGAGGATGGCATACCCTCCCCTCCATTAAATTCGATTGATCAAATGATTAACACGTTGACTGCGATTGGCAATGCTGTGAAACGGCCCAATGGGCGTTCTCTTTTAACCTCATAAAATCAGTAACCAGCTAGCTATTGACGTGAGAGTTGTTATGGTGTATCCTAAGGTAAGCCGAGTGCTCAGCCAGTGTAAAAGCGTGACTTTATGTGGTACACTTCGCCTGACATAACAAAAAGTCTTAATTACAGGCGTTGTGTACCTAATATGGACATAATAGATGTGGTCATATATGGCTCATGTCGCCCAAAACTATTAGAGACAGTTCTGCTGGCGTTGTGTGCCAAAATATGGTCACACTGTGGATCTTCAGTTATGGTGCATATCGCTCAGACTGATCTAGGGAATTACCGTATGCAACGTGTACCAGACGTGGCTCATACTCAGTGTGACTCTAAAGGCACACATCGCCTGAATGACTGCACACGTTATTATAAGCTATATGTACCACATGTGGTCAACTGAAAAAATGTGTAGAATTTCAATATATTGTTATTTTATAACTGATTTATTAGTCATTTGGTGTTTTGCAGACACACATGCACACACACGCACATGTATGTACATGCACACACACACACACACACACACACATATATATATATATATATATATATATATATATATATATATATATATATATATATATATATATATATATATATATATATATATATATATATATATATATATATATAACCTTTGTATGTTTTCATGTGTACATGAAATTTGTAGTAATACACACATGTGTATATAGGAATATATATAAACATACACATGAATATAATATATATAAGATGCACTTACATGTTACAGACAGACAAACATTAGGAAACATATATACAGGCTGTATTTTTGGCAATATAAATTTGTATTTTGCATAAAAAAAGTATTTATATACAAGTAAATTATTTAGGTCTTCTGCAGTTCTTATTCATATACTGTATCTGCCCATCTGTATACAGTAGCCCATTTTTCTGTACGTGTCTATCCATATATATATATATATATATATATATATATATATATATATATATATATATATATATATATATATATATATATATATATATATATATATATATATATATATATATATATATATATATATATATATACATACATACATACATACATACATGCATTACATACACACATACATATATAGACTGATATACAAATTACCCATTGTCCCAATATGATGAAAAGTTAATTTGTTTTTCTTATGTAGAAGCAAAACAGAAAGAATATTAATTTTATACTTGTACTCTAAATACTACATGATTTCCTTCATCATACAAAATATAAATGGATATTTTTCACCAAGAAAAAGGACACTATTAGGTATTATTTTACTTATGGACATTAATTGCTTTCAACATAAAATATAGGTTTTTCTGTTGTATTATGATGTGATTTGAATGATTTTGAGTTTATTTCATCGCAAATGAATACTTATCCTTCCCGGCAAATGATATATACAAAATTAATAAATTACGACTTGTCAGAATACTGCACCCTCTCTCCATAGCTAATACAGCAAAACTGTAATCAGTAAACACAGTTTTGCCGTATTAGCTATGGAGAGGGGGGTGCAGTATTCTGACAAGTCGTAATTTTATTAATTTTGTATACCGTATATCATTTGCAGGGAAGGATAAGTATTCATTTGCGATGGAAATAAACCTCAAAATCATGCAAATCACATCATAATACAACGGAAAAACCTATATTTTATGTTGAAAGCAATTAATGTCCATAAGTAAAATAATACACCTCTATTAATTTTTTTCAGAAGTAAAATGTTTGCCAAACTGATTTATTTTTCTACTGAATTTATATAAATATAATCTAGGGTTAAAAGGATAGCATTTTTGTTGATCTAATGATAATGTTTTCTATTTTTTTTACTGAAAGAAGGAAAGAATTTAAAAAAAAATATATGCCCCTTTTGCCAGCATATGAAGATTATTTTCAGTAATAAATAAAGTGTTTAGTTAATGTTCTAGCTTAATTTAATTAATTTCCAATATATTACAATAATATTTTGGTATAAAAAAGCCCATTTTGATTAAATTTTGGATACTTGAAAAAAAGATATAATTCTTAGCATGTGTACCACATAGGGTACACATCGCTCATTCAGAGAGTCCCCTGTGAACCATATATGGAGCACATAGCAGTCAACGTGTTAAGTAATTGCAAGAAAATGTAGAAAATGCAAAATTGGATGTACTGTACATGGCATGAAGGAGTCATGAAAGCATTGTTTTTTAGAATGTGCCCATACCAAACATTATCTGGAGGGAGTGTATAGCCTGACTTATCCAACTTAGCCGAGAAATGGAGGAAATATACATAAAATCGGTAATTTCTCTGGAACATTAGCCCAAAGTAATATGTATATATGTATATTATATAAATATATATATGTGTGTGTGCATGTGCATGCACATCTGTGTACGCATGTATGTATATATATGTATGTGTGTATACAGTATAGTATATATTTTTTATATATATAAATATTACAAAATAATCCTGCAAAGCATGTCCTGCTCTATAACACTTATAAGGCAGAAAGAGAACTACATAAAAGGCACACTAGGCATATCCCACCATTTGAATAGTTAAAAAACCATAATGAAACTGATAAATTTATTGTTGATTTCATTAAAAATGCTACTGATAAAGCAATACCAATATCAAAACCTCATTCAACAAAACACAAAGTCCCATGCTAGTATGGAAAACTAACAAAATTAATAAAGGTAAAACACTGAGTACGGAGACGATTAGATAATTTTAATAAAAAATCAATAAAATAAAACCTTACCAATATTAGAAGAAATAAAAAAAAATGACCATAATATTACCAGAAATTGATATATTAAAACCTCAATACAACAAAATATCTGCAGTATTTAAAAAGAAGTAATTCAGGGAAGAACAATTTCACAGAGGAAATATGTATCAGATCTCTCTAATAATGCTCCCATACAAAAAATATGGGAAAAATTCAGAAAAATAAATGGTACCCATTTTAAACCATCTAGATGCGCCATATTAAAAGATGGAAAAGAATACTTGATCTGAAAGAAATAAGTAATGTAGTGGGAGAAAACTTAGCAAATGTAAGTAGTGGTACAAATTTAGACAAACACTTCTGTACAAAGAAAAATAATATAGAATCAATAACAATAAGTTTTGAAGCAATATAAGATATATTATAATAGAAAATTTAATATGGAAGAGTTGGAATATGCTCTCTTGAACAGCGATAAATCTGCCCCTAGGTGACAATATTTGTTTTGAGATGATCTGCCACTTAGCACCTTTGGCAAAGTCATTACAGTTTTATAATCATTAATGGATTCAAAATTTATTTCCTGATGAATGGTGAAATGCTATAATAATTCCTATCCCCAAACCTGTAAAGGATCACAGTAACGTAAATGATTGCAGACCAGTTTCTTTCACAGGTTGTTCATGTAAATTACCTGAGAAAATGGTAAGTGCTCGACTGGCAGGGTACATTCGAGAAAATAAAATTCTGACTCTCACTCATTTCAGGTCACAGTGTGACAGATCTACATTGAATTCTCTCTCCAACTTAGATGACCACTTACGCAGAGGATTTGAGCAAAAACAGATTACTGTAGCTGTCTTTTTTGGACATCAAAAAGGCATAAGATACTACGTGGATATATGCAATATTAAAAATGTTACAAAAACATTATCCTTGGACAATTACCCAGGTTTATCCAAAACTTTCTGAAAGATCGCAATTTTCAGGTGAGAATTGATGTATTGTCAAATACATTTCCTCTTGAAAATGGTGTTCCACAAGGAAGTGTCCTTAGTGGCACACTGTTTACTGTAGCAGTAAATGGTATCAGTAATAATCTACCTATTGAAATTAAAATGATCCTGTATAAGGATGATTTTGCCTTATATTATTCAACATCTCGAGTAAAACATGTAGAACGAATCATTTATAAAAGCATAATAAAAATCGATGAATGGTGCTCATCTGTAGGCGTTAAATTTTCCATAGATAAAACTCAAGCAGTCATGTATTTTATAAAAATAAAAAGTGGAAAAAATATGAAGAAATAGATCTAAAAATCAGAAACCAAAATATACCAATTGGCCAAACAGCAGAATTTTTGGGTTTAGTATTTGATACTCACTTGAACTGGAAAGCCCACATATCATACATAAAATCAAAATGTAAAAGAGCATTAAATATAATTAAAAACTATCAAACAACTACTTGGGGAGCCGATAGACATACCTTTACTGTGCCGTATAAAGCAAGTGTTGTCTATCATTGATTATGGAAGTGAAATGCAACGCTGAAAACGTTTGACCCAGTTCATAATGAAGGCCTTAGAATATGTTTAGGAGCCTTTAGATCATCACGAAAGTCATCTTTACAAGTTGAGTGTGGTGAACTACCTCTCTCTATCCTTAGAGAGATAGTAACACTGAAGAGTGCCCTGAGAGTTCAGATAAGTGATTCTTCAACCAAATAATTATTTGTATTAAGAGATGAATTGGGTAACAATCATTTACCACCTTTCCCAATTAGAGCTAGAAGATTGTTTGAGTCACTGAATATAAATATACAGCCACCTTCAATAGTAAAATTACCTCCTCCTTGGAATATGAATAAAATGAAAATTTGCACACACTTAAAATACTTATCAAAAAGTTATTCATATGCCCCAGAACACCATAGACAACATACAGTAGAACATATAATCCAAAAAGGTATGCATTTCGTAATACTGTATACACAGACGGATGTAAGTCACAATATGGAGTGGGATATGCTGAACTATCCCAAAACAAAACGTATCAGTTCTCGCTACCAGATAATGCTTCAGTATTTACAGCTAAGTTATGTGCAATAGCATCAGTCATGAAAATATTTAGAGAAGCCTCATGCAATAATTTTGTGATTTATAGCGACTCCAGAAGTGCTATAGAAGCCATTCAAAGTTACAAATCAAAAAATAATATTGTACAGCAAATTATGTTTTGTATAATAATGGGAAAAATATTGAAATATGTTCCTTGCCCATGTAGGGATTAAAGGAAATGAAGAGGCTGATAAAGCAGCTAAAGAAGCAAACTACATGACAAGAGCAAATGTAAACATTCCTGTTAGTGACGATATAAGGTATATAAAAACAATCATTGTAAATGAATGGCAAAATATATGTAATGAGGAACTTACACATTATAGATTGAAACGGATAAAATCCTGTTTTGGAAAATGGAGCTCATCATATCAGAGAGAAACGCGCGCGCACACACAAATAATTCTGACAAGTCTTCGAATAGGCCATACTTGTTTGACACATGGACACTTAATGAACAGTCCACATGGCCCTCGTCCCGAATGCTCAGAGTGAAAAGTTTTAACAGTCAAACATTTATTGTGTGAATGTCCAGAATATAACAAATAACGATTATCAACTTTTGGAAATAAATCGATGCAGGAAATTTTGTCAGAGTCTAATGCATTTTCAGTAATTACGATTCATGAGGAACTGTGATTTAATTGATAGAATATAAAAAATAAGTAAATAATAAAAATACGATGACCCTTAGGGCTTTTAATGAATTTTAAAACAGCAAAATTTTAAGATGTTACTTAACTTATTCTGAATTTTAATATTCCTTTTTAGTATGTGTATGTATGGAAACATGAGTAAATGTATTTATTGTGTGAGCATGTTCCAGTGTGAGAACGTGTGCCTCTGTGCAGTTTTCAGTTTCTTTTTCATTCACCCCTCATCATATCGAATGACTCATTTGGTCCCAGTGCTTGGCATGTGGCCTAGACATAGCATTTCATTTCAATCCTCTGGGCCATCCCTATGAGAGCTGATAGTCAGCTCAGTCGTCTGGTTAAAGTATTTTAATAATAATAATAATAATAATAATAATAATAATAATAATAATAATAATAATAGTATCTAAGGCTCGTATCCAGAAAAAGTTGAGAAAATCTAGAAAAGACCAAAATGTATATATGTGTATGAATTAATGTGATTATATATATATATATATATATATATATATATATATATATATATATATATATATATATATATACATGTATATGTATTTATAAATTTGTATAGAAAATAGACAAAGAGTAACCTGATTAAAGTTGTAAGGGTCACTGCAAAAAAGGTGTTTTTGAAGGATATCTAAAGGATGGCATGCCACCCCCCCCCATTAAATTCGATTGGTCAAATGATTAAGTAATCGCAACATACGACGTTATGAGATTTTTCTTTTTTGTTTTTGACAACGATAATGGTTGAATTCTTTCTTTCTTTATTTATATATAATTTCATTGATGATGATTCATTATTATTTTATTAGTCAATAAGCTTTTATCTGGATTCGAAATACAGTTTCTTCTGTGACTCTTTTGCCCAATCGTTTGAAGTGAAATTTTTCAAAATGTTTCGTCATTTTTCGTAATATGAATTTTTCACTCACCATTCTTTTTTATATTGTTAACCGTATGATTAATAACCAAAAACAAATAAGAAAATTACATTTCCTTGTAAATATCAAAAGAACAAATTACTGTTCGGTGAACGAAAACATCTGGAACATGTTGCAAAACATTTTTGAGTGACTACGTAATATGCTCCTCTTAGCGTATGAAGTGAAATAGTAATTTACATAGTTACGTCTGCCGGTAGGCTAGAGAATTCTCTGTCAATATGTCTCTGACTGCTATGCTGTCTCTCATTTTTGTTTTGTTTTATATTTTTGTAAAATTTAATAGGACAGTTACCGATAATGATTATTGTCTAAAAGTTATATCTGTGTGTGTCGTACGAAGATGCGGGTATATGGGTTCACCTGCACATAAGCAGTATTTTTACTGAAAGTTATCTCGAGATTACTGAATGATGATAATCTGTTGGTTTTCATTGGTTAACTTTCTCTTTCTTCTTCTTGTTATAAATGGAAATTCACCTTTTTTAAAACGAACGTTTTCTTAACTAATCACAGGCAAATTACTGTGCATAAGAATAAGCTACAAACTCTAGTCTATGCTATATTCACGTGTTGCAGTTTGTTTTGCGATGAAGGTGTTATACTTCTGTATTATGTTCTGACAAGGTGAAACATTTCCAGGAGAAATTGCTTGTGTGCATTGCTGCTGAACTTTCTAATCTTAGACCTCACAAAGCTCTCTTTTGTAGTTTAGACGAGGTTTCGAAATTCTGTTTTCAAATCTGGTAATTCTCGAAGTTCTTGTTCAATATTTATAACAAGATTTGTGTCGTGCCTGAAACTTTTCACTTCGGAGTAGTGCTTGACCGGTATATGAACCACACAGTTACATGCACAAATCCTTGCCTTTGCACACCACATACAGTACATAATTATATAATATATATATATATATATATATATATATATATATATATATATATATATATATATATATATATATATATATATATATATATATATATATATATATATATATATATATATATATATATATATATATATATATATATATATATATATATATATATATTATATATATATATATATATATATTATATATATATATATATATATATATATATATATATATATATATATATATATATATATATATATATATATATATATATATATATATATATATATATATATATATATATATATATATATATATATATATATATATATATATATATATATATATATATAAGGGATTTTGACAGAGGAAAAATCTATTTCTGAGTCCAGTCCGTGTCACCCGGTGAAATTCCATTACAGCACGAATTTCTAGGTATAACAATGCTAGATATACCAGAGAAAAGAGCTTTCAGGAAAGCTGGGGTTATTACCCTCAGTCGACCCCGTCTTTAGAAGACGTCGGTATAATGAAGGGTGAGTGAAATACCACTACCACGGAAATATACTCGAATTTTTCACAATGAAGCCGTTTCTCATAACGGGGTGGCTCCCAAGAAAAGAAAAGAACGATCAATACCACATTTACAGTTTTGACTGCTTATTTTCAGAAGTACCTCTTATGTACATAATTCCACAACACTAACCGTTGTGTATAAGGACTCTCCATGAGAACGTCGAACCTCCTTACAAAAACGGCGTCATTCGAGCTCGCGCGCACACACACACACACACACAAACACACACACACACACACTTGGCTCATGGGTGTTGCAATCCATCGTGTCTAATACCTCTTTTACCCCTCTATCCATCCCGTTGCAGGTCTTCTTCTCCTTCCTCCCAACATTCCGAACTGTACACAACTTTCTCCAAATGATCATTCTGCATTCTTGCCACGTGGCCGAAAGCAAATGGAAATATTCTGACCCTTGGCAGCACACACACTCCACTCACTCACACCCATTCCACATCTCCCACAAATCTGAATCTTCATCTAACTAACGCCTTTTCGTGACTTTTCTCATCACCAAACCAGTTAATTTGCCGCCTGCGAAGTCTGACGCAGGCTTCACTTCCATCACAACAGCTTTTTATCGCCCTCACTCATTTGCCCCCTATAACATGCATCCCCAACATCCTCTATGTTGCTTCCATAGGTTCCATCAAAATCTTTCTCTGGGTCCATATGTGCCACATTCAGCATTCTCCTTTACTCTCGATCCTCGCACGCACACGTGTATTTGTGCATGTATGTGTGTTTGTATATATATATATATATATATATATATATATATATATATATATATATATATATATATATATATATGTGTGTGTGTGTGTGTGTATGTATGTATGTGTGTGTTAACGTAAATGATCTCTTCATGTATGTTCCTTTGGATGATGGATTCACCTATTGTCATGCAGTTTTATATAGCGTAATTTTTCCACCTAACTTTTATGAAATTTGGACCAAAGTAACAAGTAACAAAAAACTGAGTTCTTTTGATCGAAAGTGAAAGAAAGTGAAAATTGCAGTTATAGAAAAATCTTAAAGGAAATTTGTACACATATAAGACATTAACAGATAACAAAGTAGGAGCTGTAGATAACACACACACAGACACACACACTAATGACTGTAATCAAGTAAGTGATACTGATATTTTTTTAACCACAATAGAACTCCATCAGAAAGAGAATATTGTTGCCAACAACTTTATTATTCATATTGTGATTTTATGACAAAAAGAAATTATTTGAAGTTAACGAAAGTACATAAATACATTAGAAAAACAGCTTAAAATTTAAGGTAAAATGTTTAAAATATATTATGAGCATTTTAAATTTCATTGTGTCATGTATTTTAACGTACTTATGTATCTTCACAAATCTTAATCTTCCTCTTGTAACTCGTGCGTTTCTCTGTAAAACTACAAACAAATGTAGCAAAAACATTAGTAAGATATTATTTGTTAAATTCAGCGTACTCAGTTACTTTCGGTGAATCACACTTTAACAGTTAAAAAAAGCAACAGTTAAGGACGGAACCACGTACTGTATTGGTGTTTATTAAGAACAAAGTTTGAGAAAACAGTCGCATCGTCAGTGTTCACAACCACCATATTTAAGACAGGGAAAGGAGCGATAGTGAAACGCGATAAAATTAACCGTAGACTCAATCGACGTCAAAAACTGATACATCCCATTCCGGCTGAATAATGTTTTCCGTTTGAAATGTCCACACAAGCATACTGAATTTCAGTTAACGAAATTATTCTTGATGAAACGATAACTTCTGCAAACTCGGCCAATCCCGGTGTATAAACATGCAGAGGTAATACAAAAATGGTACCTGGAGATCTCACATACCGAAAACAAGTAAAAGCTGAGAAACGTTACCTTCATAGATGCAAGATAAATTTGTGCGGGCTTTCCTGTCTTGAGACGTCTTCCCTGTGAGTGCCGGGAGTGGTGAGAGTGAGGGTGAGAGGAGGAGCTTGGTTTGGATGGAAGGACGGGTGAGTTCTACTGACCGCGAAACCGTCGCCATCCATTGCCTTTATACCCTCACCTTCTCCCCACCCACACGTCGCGCTCATTCCCAGCCAATCGCACCCAGATCCTGCCACCTACGCTGCACACATACAGTACGTACGTGAGACTTTGTGCTCCCAATATAGCATTAGTATTAATTTCTACGTTTGAAGCTGGTGTGTTAAATTCAAAGATCTAATTAGGGAAGACTTTTATTCTGTAACTTCGTTGAAACACACTTCTGTCATTGTTTATCGCGAAAAAAATATAGAAACACGGTAGACTTGACTTCTGAATAGGTTTTTTTTTTGGGGGGGTGAGTTTTGCACATTATTTTTTTCTGCTTTCTAAACGCTTGCGGCAATAGTAAGGAGTGGTGAGGAAATTTTTTAACGTTTACCCAATTTATATTTTTTCTCTTGTGATGTCTCTTTCACAGCTTTTCACTATGATAGCCTATACGTGTCTCGGTATTATCGTCATGCACATTTACTGTATTTCTTCAACATAAGGATGCAATTAAGCAACCATACTTGAAATTTCAGTCGTTACAAATATTTAAAAATCGAGATATTTTCGTATTTCTCGAAATAAATCAAAACAAAAACAAGCGGGCCTGTGATGAGCGCGACGAATCTTACCTGGATTCCTCGCTTTCGTAATCCCGCGATGTAAGCTTGAATTTGTCTGAAGTGTTTTCTTTTGTTGAATACATTGAAGACTTTTAGTAACGATGTATTTTTACTTTTCGTCAAAGTCGCGTTTTTTTTCAGTCATGGGAGGAAGGTCATAAACGCAATTGACTTCTGCGATAGAAAAGGAAAGAAGTCAAACGGTACAAGAAAGTGTTTTCATCACAGCACATCAATTTCTGTTCCATGCACAAGCGGATTCTAAATCTAAACGTCTGTCTGCGTTGATAAACACAAGTAACAAAGATAATTGATTCTGAGTTTTGTGTGTTTATAATCGTACGAAACACCATAAAAAATATTTCACGAGTGAACCATAACATTGTCAAGCCTAAAAAGAGGTTACACTAATACCCCAAGTTATTCTTCTAATTGTGAAATTTTTAAATCGATACCAGGCAGTCTCGGTGAGTCTTGGTTTAGTCATTTTGTCCGGAGTCTCTCGAGAAAGGATCTGGCAGGGTCTCCAGTATGAGCCTTGATATCCATTTTAATGGCGTTGTCGTCGTTTTAGAAGGTAATTTTTTCAAGATTTGGCATTGTTTTTCCAACTTCGGTTAATGGCGTTGCATCTGCTTATATTTTAAATACATTCTTTTGGTGAACATCACGCTTATATTCTCTGCAGATCTGCTTTTCCTTTTCCCGAATATCCATTTTCGAATTTTTGTATTGTGTCATAATTCAATAATTTTCACATACGTTGGTGAATTCATCATTCACACCGTTTGATGTGTTGGTTACATAAAGAACTAAGTAATGATCGATGAAATCTTATAAAAAGACTCTTCAGTAGTCAGATACTTTCATTTCAATATAATCATTGAAGATGGGATTCAGCGAACGTTTCTGCTAATTTCCTTTTTCCTTAAAGACACATGTGCATATGTATACATTCACGTACGCATATATTATGTATACGAGATTTGTAGCTTAATGTTTGTTTATATATATATATATATACAGTATGTACATATATATATATATATATATATATATATATATATATATATATATATATATATATATATATATATATATATATAATAATAATAATAATAATAATAATAATAATAATAATAATAATAATATACAGATATATATACAGTATATATATATATATAATTTATATTTACACACACACAATATATATATATATATATATATATATATATATATATATATATATGTATATATATAAAATATATATATATGAATTTTTATCACATCACTGTGACTTTATATGCACAAACATTAAGCTACAAATTTCGTTTTAATATCAGTTCCTTCTGCCCTTGAAATAATACCGATGGGAATTATAATTCCCCTTCGGTATTATTTCCGAGGTAGAGCGAACTGACATTAAACGAGATTTCTAGCTTAATGTTTGTTTATATATATATATATATATATATATATATATATATATATATATATATATATATATTATATATATATATTATATATATATATTATATATATATAATATATATATATATTTATATATATATATATATATATATATATATATATATATATATATATGAACAAACATTAAGCTAGAAATCTCGTTTAATGTCCAGTTCGCTCTACTTCGGAAATAATACCGAAGGGGAATTATAATTCCCCTCGGTATTATTTCCGAGGTAGAAGGAACTGGATATTAAACGAAATTTGTAGCTTAATGTTTGTGTATATAAAGTCACAGTGATGTGATAAAATTCATATATATATATATATATATATATATATATATATATATATATATATATATATATATATATATATATATGTTTGTGTGTGTAAATATAAATCATATATATATTACATATATACTGTATATATATCTGTATATTATTATTATTATTATTATTATTATTATTATTATTATTATTATTATTATTATTATTATTATTATTATTATTCAGAAGATGAACCCTATTCATAAGGAACAAACCCACAGGGACCATTGATTTGAAGTTCAAGCATCCAAAGAATATGGTGTTCTTTAGTAAGAAGTAAGAGGAGGTAAAGGGAAATACAGAAAGAAGAGATCTCGCTTGTTAAAAAAGAAGAAATAAATTGATAAACAGATAAAAATGTATGAAAATGCAAGGAGAACAGTATTAGGTAGTAATACATTGCATCTTCGCTTGAACTTCTGAAGTTCCGATTGCACGACATCCTCTGGGAAACTGTTTCACAGCCAAAAGGTGTGAGGAGGAATAAAGGATCTCTGGAACTGAGAAGTTCTACAGCGAGGCACATTTACTGTATATTGTGTTGCTGTTCAACAATTCTGGTTACTCTCGGCAGGAAATGGGTCAGGGATCAGTTGTGAATGTGAAAGATCTCTTTTAAAATACAACTTATGAAAAATCGAGAAACAAGAGGCAATCCGCCGATGGTCCAAGTCATAAATGCTGCTATTAGGAATCCGAAGCCTACCACCACGAACCACTCTATCTCAAAGAGATAAACCTCTGGCAGAAGCAGACATCCATATCGGAGAACAGTATTCTAGTAAAGGAAGGACAAATCACCTAAAACAAGTTGCGTTGATATTATCACTGCTATAAATATATGAGGTTTTTCGCACAATACCTAACTTTCGTGCGGCATTTGCTGACACTTCCATTAGATGTTTCTCGAAAGTTGGATGTGAATCAAAAGTTACACTTAGAATAGTGAAAGCTTTAGACTTTATTCAGCAAAGCTCCATCCACCTGAAGAGGAGGATGGGGTGAGAAATCTGCACAAGATCTGCTAATCTAAAGTATTTCCGTTTTACTAGACTTCAGCCTCATTATACCTCACCGACTACACCATTCACTAATCTGCTCCATGTCACGATTCAGACTAAGGGCAGCCTTCAAGTGTAGTGTATATATGTATATATATATATATATATATATATATATATATATATATATATATATATATATATATATATATATATATATATATTAAATATGTATGTATATATAAATATATATATACATATTAAATGCATGTATGTATGTATGTGTATATATATATATATATATATATATATATATATATATATATATATATATATATATATATATATATATAATATATATATACAGTATGTATATATATCATACTTTTATGGCATAGTTTTTCTCTTAGACAATTTTCGTTAAAAGCAATTGCTTTAGTGGCTTCAGTAGGATTTTTGCAGGAATCTTCATACCGTCGAAGTGGTTTCGATTCTCATGCGTCAATCTTTGGTGGAAAATATACAAACTTCTTCTTTCCATTTATTGTTTTCATTCACGACGGCTGTTTCACACACTGGCATTTTCAAGTGGCTGCTGGCTGACAATCTGTTGTAGATTTTGATTGGGCTGGCTTTATGCCAGCACGGCTCCTGTTCATACAGCAGCCCCTCAGCCTCTTTTATTTTAATGAAGATATCATCAGTGTACCTCTTATAGATCTTCGGTTTTCGGTGTTCACTGACGACGCCAGGAAAATAGCCGATGCCCTAAAAAGAAACTCGGTGCTTAACTTCACCACAGAGCACACCCAGCAGAAGATATTGCCTTTTCTGGATGTCTTAGTTAAAACAGGAAGTACAATATAAAATTACTGTATTTATAAAGCAACGAACTCCGGCCGTTGCTTGAATGCCCGGGGGAGAATGCCCAGACGCCTACATGTCAGTAGTGAGTGCTTATGCAAAAGAGCCTCACCCACCGCACTTCTGGGAGAGATGTAAACAACGAATTAGACAGAATTCGCCAGTTATTAACAAGCAACGGATACGCAGATCGTATTATCGAAACTGCGGTTTAAAAGAAAATTGACGAATTCTACCAACCGATCACGACAACGGCAGGGAACCTGTCTTTTATCATCATTCATCGCCTACATTATGGTTCTTCGTATAAGGAGGAATGCCGCACCCTACAAGGAATCATTATTAGGTTAACGCATAGGGACCCTTACAAGAAGAATACCCTCAGCCTATACAGTAAACCTAATTTAGTAGCAGCCCCATTAATGAAAAAAGCACTGCTCACATGGGACCGATGGAGATGTATATGAATGTGGTGTATTAATTCATACGACCAGAGGTGATGTGTAAATCTCACAACAGAAACTACATCGGAGACTACTACGACCCTTCGGAGGCGAATGCTGGCCCACAGAAACCAAGGAGCCATACACCAGCATTTTATTGATACGCATGATAGGAAGCCATCCCTACTAGCATTGATCGGGGACGCCCAGGTCAACCATAAGGAAAGCGCGCCCCGAACACTAGATACACCGTGCCCGTCAAGAATTAGAAGAGCACTCAGGGAAACACAAGTAACACCTTGCATGTCCCTGAGGTCTCGCCCGACACGAGAAATAAAAGTTAAGTATACCTTAGTTTTACCAGACCACTACCACGAAAGCTATTTAGTGGTTGATATCTGCAAAATATGTTTTTTAAATAAATAAATAATTTTTGTAAATATGGTGTATACACTCATACCATTTATTATGCACCATTAGATATAAATATAACCTTTGTTATACATTATAATTTTTTGAGTTCTCTCAGACCTGCACATATAAATTTTATACACATATTGTTTTGTAATTAGAATATTCATTCCATATATTTAAGATCTGCCTAAAGCTTTTGACCCCAAAAAGTGGTTTATACTTTTAATCCCTGAACCAGTTACCGCTTATGTCTACTTTTCCTGTCGCATGGAGAGACAAAATTATTGTAAACCCTTGCTGTATGTTTACGGGCTGCTCTATGAGCAAGAACCCTTGCTGGTACAAAGCCAGCTCAATAAAAAAAAAAACAACAACAACAATAGATTGTAAGCCAGTAGTCACCTTAAAATGCCACACCTTTGATCCCAACCCCTTGACGTGATGGGGGCTTAGGCATCCACTGCAGGAAGCGTATACTTTTTTACGCCTACTCTCTCTCTGCTGTGGATTCAGCCGAACACTGGGACATATAACTCTTTAACTCCTCCTCCTATGAATTTTCCCCTTCCCTTCTTCCTCTTTCGTCGACGACCTTTGCATGGTACTGAATTACGGAAACCACTGTTCTTGTAACTTTGTAGGAGGGTGGAGTTGGACGGCATTACACCCCACCCTTAGAACTAGAGTACCCGATATGGTCGAGCGAGGAGAAATTTTTATGTTAAACCATGCCCTCAGTGCTGCGTCCGATCTCGAAGGACTGATCACCCTTAAGGCACTGAGGGTACAGTGGATACATCCAGGTAAGGATCCCAGGGCAGCTACCAGTGTGGGTAACAGTATTGCTCCTGTCGGGCCTCCCTGGTGAGAGGGGACCTCTTCCTGGATCAACTTAATATTGGTCGTTCTGTGACGTCTCTTTCCAACCTCCCTACGGCTTCTGGCGTGGCAGTGGAGTGTTCTCAGGAAACCTCAGTTTATCAAAATCAAGGTGGTATTAAAACGTAAATACCTTATAACAAACCCGAAGAAGTAAATATCTGCATGACCCAACTTTGACTCACTTCGACTCCCTCTTTGGGAGTGGAAAGTTGTCAAGGCATCTGACCTTGGAAACTGACAAGGGAATTTCACCCCTAAAGTTAGAAAATTACTTATTAAACAGTCATTCAACGACAGAATGTCGCTCAGGCAAATAAAAGGAAAGACCTGGCTTATAGAACCACAACAAAAAGTTAATTTATAGACTGTTTGTCTATAAAAAAAACATTGATAATATAGATATAAAAATAAGAAAGCACGATACTATGAACAGCATGCAGGGTACCCTTGTACTTCCTGAAAAAATAACGAACCGGTTGAGAAAAATTTCCTGTTGGACTTTCTTAGAAAGGGATATCCCAAAGTCCAAGATTTTGGGCTATATACAATACCGAGTAAACAAAAGAAAATATTAGGAATTGCAAAAATAATATTTATAGGAAAAATCTACCTAAAAAAAAAATAAAATTTGGGCCAAAGCAGAGAATTGAGACCTTATGCTCCAAAGCCACTGCAGTATCAAAATTGTAGTAAATATGGGCATAAGAAGTAAAATTGTAGAATTGAACTTGTATGCGCTATTGTGGATCTGACGAAGATTCCACATAGTGGAAGTGCAGTTAGTCGGATTTTGTAAGCTGTAGGCAAGAGCATCACCACTCAAGGTCCAAAGAATGCATGCATTGTATATACAATACAGAATTGAAAATATTACAAATATTAACAGAAGCTAAATTAGAATCGAAAGTGAGAGGAATTCAAGATCGGCTAAGAAACTTGCATATTCTTCTATAACAATAAGAGCTAAGAATGAAACAAAAACACACAAACACAGAAAAATAAATCTCAGGAAGAAATAAATACTTGACACAAAAAACTGAAATGGTTAAGAGTCAAGAAGGTGGGGCAAATGATATGGCTAATATTTTATCAAATTCCTTTGAAATATTAATGCAAATAGGAGCACAAGAAGATGCTACTACAGAAGTGGCAGAGGAAAGTTGTGACGGACCGGAAATTAAAGATAAAAAGAGACCTTTGGAGAAACACCCAAAACGAAGAAATCAGTTATTATTAGAGAAACATCAGTTAAACCAAAGACAAAATACATGAAGAAAGAACACAAACAAAAACAAGCTAAAAATATACCTTTATCTCCTCAGATAATAGTAAAACAAATGGAAGCAGATATCCGAAACACCGAAGAAGTAGAAGAGAACCATACCATAGACAAGAATGATTATATCAAGGGAGAAGAAATTACTATACTCCATCACCACTAATTGGTACAACAGGAGCAGGTGAAATAAGAAATATACATGATAACACATGTGGATGTAAAGAACGCTTAGTTGATGTGCGCAATAAGAACAAAAACATAACGAAAGATATTTTAACAAACATTATAAGAAATTTTATGAAATATAAAAAAAAAGAAACTACTGATTTGCACACTCATGAAAAAGGTTGTATGAGCATTGAACACTTAATATATTACAAAGAAAAATAAATAAATGTCGTGAGTAAATTTTTAGAGAAAATCCAAGTTGATGATACAAAGAAAGAAAGCGAAATTCGACCGCTCTAACATGATATTTTCAATAGCTATATTATACAATGGAACGTAAATGGTCTGCAGACCAGATTACATCTTGGAGAAATACAACGATTGCTAAAAAATGTGAACCAATGATATTATGTTTACAACATGTCAACGAAACAGTATCAACAATAGCATAAAACATCACGAGAGGAAGAAGGAAATTTAGGTACAGCCATATATGTACCTAACAAAGTACAGTAGTTTATGACAAAGTACCGGTAAATATTACGGACTTGCAAATATCAGGTATTAAAATACAAATGAAAATCGATAATTATGTAATTGACAATTCATGCAACAACCTAATAAGATTTACAGCATTGATAAACTTAGAATTACTTAACAATGCCAAGGTGATTTTAACTCTCACAACCCAATATGGGACTATAACTGTACAAAATCAAATAGAGCGGGAAGTAAAATAAAATAATTAATGGATTCAAATGACATGTGCTGTATAAATGATGATGAAATCAGCACATGTTATTAGAAAATACATGAAACATTTTCCTCAGTAGATTTAAGTTTATGTGCAACAAGTATAGTAGATAGATTAGATTGGAATAAATACAGATGATGACTTGTACACCAGTGATCTTTTCCCAATATTAATTTCATTATTACATAATAATCCTGCAAAGCATGTCCATCACTATATCATAAAGAGACTGGGAGTGATATTAATTGCTCACCAGGAACATCTCTCCATTTGAGCATTTAAAAGAGCATAATGAAACTAATAAATATTTTGTTGATTCCATTAAAAATGCTGCTAATAAAGCAATACCAAAATCAGAATCTCCTCCACAAAACACGAAGTTCCTTGGTGGTCTGAAAAACTAACAGAATTAATAAAGATAAAACACTCAGTAGGGAGTCGATTAGATAATATGAATAAAAAATCAGTAAAATAAAACCTTACCAATAATAGAAGAAAATGTTTAAAAACTGACTATATTATTACTAGAAACTAATACATTAAAGCCTCTATGGAACAAAATATCTGCAAAAAGAAGTAATTAAAGGAAGAATTATTTCAGGGAGGAAATATGTATCAGATCTCTATAATAATACTCCCATAAAAAAATATGGGAAAAATGTAGGAAAATAAATGGTACCCGTGTTCAAACCATCTAGACGTGCCATATTAAAAGATGGAAAAAGAATACTTGATCTGAAAGAAATAAGTAATGTGACATGAGAAAACTTAGCAAAAGCAAGTAGTGATAAAAATTTAAATGAACACTTCCGTACAAAGAAAAATAATATAGAATTAATGGCAATAAATTTTGAAACAATAGAAGATATATATTCTAATAGAAAATTTGATATGGAAAAGTTGGAATATGTTCTCTTGAACAGCGATAAATCTGCTCCTGGAGGTGACAATATTTGTTTTGAGATGATCTGCCACTTAGCACCTTTGGCAAAGTCACACTTAGTACAGTTTTATAATCATTTATGGATTCGAAATTTATTTCCAGATGAATGGCAAAATGCTATAATAATTCCTACCCCAAAATCCGGAAAGGATCCCAGTAATGTGAATAATTACAGACTAATTTCTTTAACAAGTTACTTACGCAAATTACTAGAGAAAATGGCAAATGCTCGACTAACATGGCACATTCGAGAAATTAAAACTCTGACTCTCACTCAATTCGGGTCACAGTGTAACAGATCTACACTGGATTCTCTATCCAACTTAGACGACCACATACGAAGAGGATTTGAACGAAAACAAGTTACTGTAGCTGTCTTTTTGGACACTGGAAAGGCATATGATACTGAATATAGGTATGCTATATTAAAAACTTTATATAAAAACAGCATCCATGGACATTTACCCAGGTTTATCCAAAACTTTCTGACAAATTGCACTTTTCAAGTGAGAATTGATGTTTTGTGAAAAACATTTCCACTTGAAAATGGCGTTCCACAGTGAAGCGTCCGTGGTGGCACACTGTTTACTTTAGCAGTAAATGATATCAGTAATAATCTACCTACTGGAATGAAAAGTAACCTGTATATGGATGATTTTGCCATATATTATTCAGCATCTCGAGTAAAACATGCAGAACGAATCATTAATAAAAGCATAATAAAAATAGATGAATGGGCTCCTTCTTTAGGCTTTAAATTTTCCAGAGATAAAACCCAGGTAGTCATGTTTTATAACTATGGAAAAAGTGAAGAAATAGATTTAAAAATCAGAACCCATAGTATACTAATTGGCCAAACAGCAAAACTTTTGGGATTTGTATTCAATACTCACTTGAATTGGAAAGCCGACATAACATACATGAAATCAAAATGTTAAAGAGCATTAAATCTAATTTAAAAAACTATCGAACACTACTTGGGGAGCCGATAGACATACCCTTACTATACTGTATAAAGCAAGTGCTGTTTATCATTGATTATGGAAGCGAAATATGTGACTCACCATCAGAAGTTGAAAACGTTAGACCCAGTTCATAATGAAGGCCTTAGAAAATGTTCAGGAGCCGTTAGATCATCACCAACGTCCCTCTTTACAAGTTGAATGTGGTGAACTACCTCTCTCTTCATAGAGAGCTAGCAACAATGAAGAGTGCTCTGAGAATTCAGACAAGTGATGCTCCAACAAAGAAGTTATTTGAATTAAGAGATGTGTTTATAAATAACCATCCACCACCTTTCCCAATTAGAGATAGAAGACTGTTTGAGTCGCTGAATATAAATATACAAGTGCCTTTAATAGTAAAATCACCTCCTCCCTGGACAATGAATAAAATGAGAATTTGTACACGCCTGAAATATTCATCAAAAAGTTACTCATATACACCAGAACACCATAGACAAATACAATAGCACAATATACAATACAAAGACGGATCTAAGTCACAATACCGAGTGGGATATGCTGCAGTATCCCAAGACAAAACGTATCAGTTCTCTCAACCTGATAATGCCTCATCATTCGCAGCAGAGTTGAGTACAATAGCATCAGCCATAAAAATAATTATAGAAACATCATTCAATAATTTTGTGATTTTTAGCGACTCCAGAAGCGCTATAGAAGCCGTTCAGAGTTACAAACCAAAAAGTATTATTGTACAACAAAATAAGTTATTACTCTATATGTTATATAAAATTGGGAAAAGTATAGAAATATGTGGGATCCCTGCCTATATAGGGATTAAGGGAAATAAAGAGGCTGATAAAGCAGCCACAAAAGAAATCTATAGGACTAGATCAAATGTAAATATCCCTATTAATGACTTTATAACAATATAAAAATAAGTATTATGGAAATTGGCAAAATATATGGACTGAAGAACCCGAAAGTAATAAATAAAAAAAAATTAATATAATATTAGAAAATGGATTACCTTCTACCAAAGAGAGAGGCATAGCAAGTAATTCTGACACGTCTCCGAATAGGCCATTCTCTTCGAACACACGGACATCTGATGAATACTCCCCACAGCCCTGCTCCTGAAAGCTCTGAATGTAAAGTAGTGATAACGATTACACATGTACTATGTGAATGTCCAAATTGTAGTCTGCAGCGACTAACAAGTTTTGAAATAAATCCATCAATAAAATTTTGTCAGAAGCTTCAACATTTGAAATTAATGCAGTTATAATGTTTTTGAAAATTGTAACTTAAAAAATTATAAGAAAAATAAATGTAAGTAAAAATAAATCCTTCGGGCCAGTCTTGTGAGAGGTGATAAGCAGTTCGTTGGCCTGGTAAAACTATTTTAATAATAATAATAATAATAATAATAATAATAATAATAATAATAATAATAATAATAAAATACCATAGAGTGGTGAAGCAGCTGTCATGACGGAAAACAAAAAATGTAAGAAAGAACTTTGTATATTCATCACCGAAGATTGACGCATGGGAATTGAAAAAATCCGACTATATGAAGATTCCTGCAAAAATCTTATTGACGCGTTTAAAGCAATTGCTTTTTGAATATATATATATATATATATATATATATATATATATATATATATATATATATGCATGTATATGTATAT
>NC_089795.1:19347679-19430179 GCF_040412425.1 Macrobrachium rosenbergii
TCTCTCTCTCTCTCTCTCTCTCTTGTTAAGATAGTTGCTTCAATTACATTGCCTAACATTTTTGACATTTTATATTTCATCCATTCTCACCTCCATTCCTGTCGGGGCTGAACTTGTACTTAAAGGGCATCGGGACTGTCACTATTCATCTCGGCTACATAAAAAACTATGGATTACACCCTATTGTGTGTCATTTTTTACATTTTATTTTTCGCACCTTCTCACCCCCTTCCTATTGGGGCTGAACTTGGACTTGAAGGGCATCGGGATTGTCACTATTCATCTCAGCGGCATCAAAAACTATGGATTAGACCCTATTATGTGTCATTCATGACCTTTTATTTTTCATGCCTCTCACCCCCCCTCTCCTATTGGGGATGAACTTGGACTTAAAGGGTATCGGGAGTGTCACCATTTATGTCAGCAACCTCGAAAACTATGGATCAGACACTAAGATCTGTCTTTTTCAGTTATTTTTACATAGTCACCCCCTTCCCACCCCCACCCCCTATGGTGCCAGTGATGTCTTACCCCTGCAGTATTCTTTTCCACATAGGAAGTCAGATGTATACTGAAATGAGGTATAATGAACCCATAGAATTTATTTAGTTACAAAGTCTATTTAGTTACTAAGTCTGTGGGCAGAACCAACCCCGTTTCAAGGAAACCCTTCTCACCCCCACGCCCTTTGGTACCCTTTGGTGTAGTGATGTCTTACCCCCACAGTATTCTTTTCTTGATAGTAAGTCATATGTATACCAAGTTCGGGTGAAATTGCTCCATGCGTTTCAGTTATCTTGGAACATACACACACACTCACACACATACATACATACATACATCCATTTATATATACTGTATATATATAGATTATCCTGTAACATTTGTAAGCACCGTTAACCATTTTTACTTGTATATGTTTTATTTAAGTCTTGAAGTTAAATGTAAACATATTTCCCGTATATGTTTTTCTTAAAATGATTAGTCAATAAGGTTTCCCGAAAGAGGGTTGATGGAACGTGAAACTGTTGGGACAAATTAAGAACTCTATTTCCTTTTTCCTCTCTGGTTTCTCCTTCGTTTTGATTGTGGAGTACATCGAGATATTTTATCTTCGTGATTGAGAAGAATACAACTAATATTATATATAATGTACAGTATATTATATATATATATAAACATACACACATATATATATACTGTGTGTATATATATATATATATATATATATATATATATATATATATATATATATATATATATATATATATATATATATATATATATATATATATATATATATATATATATATATATATATATACAGGACTAACCTCATTCAAACTGGAGGGTATCTAATGGATCATTTATTCAGAAAAAGTTACAAGCTTTCTTGGACAAACAGTCCTCATTATCAAGCATCCGTGCTTTAGGTACGGATACTTGATAATGAGGACTGTTTGTCTTTCAAACCTTTTTTTTTTGAATAAATGCTCCCTTAGATACCCTCCAGTTTGAATGAGGTCCTGTTAGTCATTGTACTAATGCACAGAACAGTTGTGTTTGTGATAAAGTTAATATATATATTTATATATACACACATATACATACATACATACATACCTACATACTCACCAGTGCACACACAACATATTTGCACTTGCTTTGGCAAAATGTCAAGGCGTAAATTTTTTCTGCTTCTTTCGTATCCTTCATCACAAAGATATATGAACGGCCGCATTTTGATATATTTCTCTGGCGTTTTCGAAATTCTTGTTCGTTCCTTGCGAAATACAATGCTAGATTTCATTCTACGCTGACATATGCGAGCATATCAAATATGATAACGGGTCCATCCCTCTCTCACCTTTTTTTTCCACCAGCCCTTGCTTTGGCAGTTGTGGATAGTTTATGGAACAATTTTTTAAAAGAATATTGTGAGTTGTTCGTATTCATTTCTCTTACATCCATACTAAGGCTGCTTTATTAGAATACTAATGTAAATTTCTTAGGCTATACTGAGAGTAAGGGTGTCATTGTCAGCCATGGATTCCGTTTAGTTGACCAGTCCATAGCGTTGTAACTGGTTCGACAACAAACGGGATGGATCGTTGGAGCTCTGCTTTCAGAAATTGTCTATATGACAAACTGGAGTGCATAACCATGATGTTTTGAAATTTGATATAATTGCATTTAACCATAAGAAGAAACAAGTAAAAACTAAGCCGAAGTTTCGTCGGCGCAATCGAGTTTTCTGTACAGCTGGTACAGCTTATATTCAAGGCCACCGAAAATAGATCTTTCTTTCGGTGGTCTCGGTATAATGCTGTATGAGGCGCGGCCCATGAAACTTTAACCACGACCTGGTAGTGGCCTATCCTATATAGTTGCCAGAAGGACGATCATGGCTAACTTTAAATCAGATAAAAAAAACCGCTGAGTATAGAGGGCTGCAATTTGGTATGTTTTGATGATTGGAGGGTGGATGATCAACATACCAATCTGCAGCCCTCTAGCCTCAGTATTTTTTAAGATCTGAGGGCGGACAGAAAAAAGTGCGGACAGACAAAGCCGGCGCAATAGTTCTCCTTTACAGAAACTAAAACTGTGGGTATCGTTGTTTAATTTGTAATATTTGCTAGAGAAGAAAGAAACAGAACTTCCTCTTGAGATCTGGGAGATGTAGGAAACAGGGAAAGTGGAATTAGACGAAATGAAATCTTCGTGTGGAAGAAAAAGAAGCAGTGATATACAAACGATCAGAGGATTAACGATTTTCGTAGAATGGATAAGGAAAGTGGTGACATTTTAAGAGGAATATCTCTGGTTCAGTGGAAAGTGGCAGGAATAATAACCATAAAGGACAGCGGTAGTATTACAGAAGAGAAAAGGAACGTAGAAGAGAGAGCATTGCAGGAATATTTGCTAAATTGAATTGCCTTGAGTTCATATATATCAAAGTAGACAATGTAAGAAGCCCTCCAAATATAACAACAATATTTCAACTGGTTTAATATAAAATGGTAGTACCTCAGATGAATAAAAGAACATTGAATTCAGAAACAAACCCGTTTTTTAACAGATTTATTTTTATGATGTCTATACCATATTTGAAATAGGTGGTAAATCTAAAAATGTGGTAGAAATGAAAAATGTAATTACATATTCTATCCCTTCCCCATCCCCGCCAAACCAGAAAAGAATATTGAGGGTGCTGAGAATCAATAACTGATTGTGGCGGCGATGGTCCTCTGCCACAATGTCGAAGACCGCGTGACAGCGGTGTGCCTCAGGGTAACTAGCAGGTCTAGTCCCTTAGGGCGTCTCGTCCAGGGGTCCTGATCGGTGGTATTACTGTCGTGAGTTAAGGTGCTGTATGGGGTTTCCTGATAGTCACAGGTCGAAGGAATGGTTCCTGCGTAGCGTTTAGGAGGGGCTTTTCAAAATATGGAACTCTTCCTGAATAGGGAGGCAATGTCTGTCCTGTGAACTGTTGATGACCTTTATATTATTATTAGATAGATATAAAATCCTGATAGGTCAGGCTACTGTTGTGGCGTTCGTTGTAGTGTCTTGTGCCTCTTGTTGGCACCATCTTGAAAGGAGCACGAAATCTTATGTGAGACGCATTGTTGTCATTAAGGTTGTCATCTCGATTTGAACAGCGGGTGATCCACATACATGGCGTTGGAACTGGCAGACCATGATAGCCTTCGCAAGGACGTCGTGTGCGGACAGGGCTCGGTTCCTTTTCATCAGGACCCTGGACGTCTTTTTATTCTTATGATTGAATGTGAGATGTATAGTTTTGTTGCAGTTTGGCCATAATTTCTCGTAGGATACGTTTACCTTCCCAGTATGTAGAGCTCATATAGGTACATAGTATAAATTAATAAGTGAATTTTCCTGGTGTTGGGGTAGTGAAGTGTACCATTCCTTGGCGATCTTATTAATTTCTTTTTCTATGTGACGGTTAGAATGACTATTAACAGAACCTGGGCGGCCTTGCCGAGTTCTTTATGAATTGTGAGAGGGATCTTCAAGCAAAAGTGATGAAGACACGTCGCTTTTATCTTTCAGGGCACTCACTCTGTTCATTAAGTCGGAGGCCCAGTTAGTTCCTTGTGTCTACACTTCCTTTTCCAGATGCATGTTATTTTGCAGAATGAGGATGTCAAGGAAAGGAAGTTTGCCATCGGTGCTGTTTTCAGGCGTAGCAAAGGGCAGTACATTCTTCAAATCAATCTGTTATTCTCACCTTGCCGTTATCCTTGACAAAGCTATCATCAGTGACAAAGGTATCAGCAACCTACAGCGATGGGGCAGGTATCCTGGAGAAAACACATTGCTTTATGATACAAATAAAAGTTTGCAAAAGGGATGCCTAGTGGGGATCTCATGGCTCCGCCATCTTTTTGGGTATACATTGGCCTCTGTGGGTGATCACCAGGTAAAATATTAATTAAAGAACATGTTCTGGAGTGTCAGGGTGAAGGGATGTTGTCATTCTGGTATATTCCTTCGATAATGAGCTTAATGGTTTCATTGGCGGGCAAAATGGACCAGGAGATTGACTTATCATTGGGCTCATTGGGTAGCGCAGTGTTTGTTTTCATAAAAGGTAACCTATATTTTATCTCCCTTGATAGGTAGATTGTGTCGTAGGTTACTTATATGGTAGCCTATAAACCCATAAGTCAAACTCCCTCACCATAAAACCTTCTAGTAAAGAGGCTAAATGAAATACCCAGGTCCTATACACAGATGCCTCACGTATACCAAGAGGAATAGTGTTACCATGGGATCCCCTCAAGGTGTCCGGCTGGCAATGTTTTATATGAGTATCGTAGAAGAACTTGTTTTCTCCATGATATCTTCTGTATCCACTTACTTCAGGTACACTGATGACACTTTTCTCAGGCTGGGTGGCGAAGATAAATAACAGACTCAAGTAAACATCTGAAGGATATGGTGTCCTCCACTTTGTACGCAAAATCAGCTCTGTTTCCTTGACATTCTAGTTTTGCAAAGTAATGTGCATCTGGAAACAGAAAATTACACAAAGAGAACTAACTTGCGCCTCTGCCTTCTGGAAGGTGTGTGTGCCCCAAAAGATGAAAGCGAAGTGTCATGAAAGAGCTATTTTACACAGCTCTTCATGACATACCTCTCGTAAAGAATTTGACAGGCCCACCAGGTTCTAATTAATAATGGATACTCTAACCGTCACATAGATAAGGAAATTAAAAAGATTGTCGGGCAATGGCACACTCCGCCACCTACACGCTAAGATAGAAAACCTATCAAAGTACTGCTGTGCAGGCAGCATATGAGCTTTCACTGCGACGAAACAGTAAATTTTATAATTTTTTATAAAAATAGAGATAAGTCCAACTTCCTGATGGAAACAACCTAGCCCTCCCCATGCTCGACGCCTTTAGCAAGACTGTCATCATCTATCAATTCTGTTGCCATGTCTGAGGATGCCCTGGCACTTTTATTAGGGTGACCACAATGACGATTTTGTGACACGTTCAGTAATATGCCATCGGAAACACTGCGACAAACACACAATATTAGGCTCACCTGCTTGACTTAATGTCAAATAAACACTCATCGACAGCACACAGGACAGCCCCCACCTCCGTAACCAAGAAGTGCTTCATATTTCGAAAGGAAAGTCCTCCCACAGCGTTGCTTAGGAACCGTTCCTTCTATCTATGAATATCAGAAGACCTCCTTCAGCAACTCTCACATTAATGACACCATCGATCAGGGCCCACGGACGAGATGCCCTGAAGAACTAGACAGGCTGGTGGGCACACCTCCCTTTTACGTGGTTTTCGAAATTTTGGCAAAGGACCATCGATCGCCATATCAGTTATCTGGTTTACTTGGGAGAGGCGCCAGCCAGTCAATAGTGAGCACCAGAGTAGCATCCCCATTGCCTGTACAACACTTTCACGCCTTCCATCTCCATAGAAATATAACAAAAGGCAGCTTATAATCCAGTAAGTTCAGTTTACGGCCATATTTTACATTTCGTACGCTTTTGTAAAGAATTGTATTTTTTTTTTTTTTTTAGTAAAATTAAAACTTTCCCTTTTATGATATGAATATTGGACAATTATTACGTGACCTTTCCGCTACAGATGAATGTGTTATTTGAAAAATAGAGAAACTTTATCATAAACTAAATTCAGCTGATGCCGCCATAATTTTTAATGGAGCGTGCACGAGAGGGTCTCCTTCCTAAATATATTATTGATACCAGTAGTTGAAAAGTTATGTCTGTTACTTGCTGCGAGTATCTAGTCTGTCTCTACCTTTTTCAGATGACAACAATGTTCTCTCCATAAGAACCAGTTTTTCGTCACACAGCTTTCAGGAAACTGTTGTCATTTTCTTTAAACCTTCTTGATGATATTGAAGATGTACAAGGGGAATCCCGGGTTTTCTTATTCAGTTTAACCTCATATTTAGCATTTTACATAATAAGAACTATTTTCCTCTAGTTGTAGAGAGCGTTATGTTTCTGTATTTTATAAAATATACAATGTATTTGTGAACAGAAAATTGCTTCATCCAAATGTGCTTCAGAATGGTAGAAAAGTATTATTCTTCCGGCAACGTTAATTATAGGCCAGACTTCTTAAAAAGGGTTGGAAGTCACTACGATGTCTCCCACAGGGAAAGCTCTAGTCTTATTAGTTTTAGGGAATTTCCAAACGCTGTAAGAGCGTGTTAAATCATTGTAAGTATGATTATAGTTTTATTGAATGAGGGATGTAGAAGCAATTTCTTGTCATGTTTAAAACAACTAATTTACGGTACATCTACTACTACTACTACTACTACTACTACTACTACTACTACTACTACTACTACTACTACTACTACTACTACTACTACTACTAATAATAATAATAATAATAATAATAATAATAATAATAATGATAATAATAATAATAATAATATTATTATTATTTATTTATTATTTTTTTTGGTCTAGTAGCACACTTTTCTGCATGAGTCCTGGAGATACCTCGGCATCTAGTTTTTCCAGATTCCTTTTTTAGGGATCATTATTATTATTATTATTATTATTATTATTATTATTATTATTATTATTATTATTATTATTATTATTATTATTATTATTATTATTATTATTATTATTATTATTATTATTATTATTTAGAAAATAAACCATATTCATAAGAACAAGCATAAAAGGGCCATTTACTTGAAATTCAAGCTCCTCTAGAATATGATGTTCATTTGAAATAAATTACAGAAGGTAATATGAAATACAGAAAGAAGAGAAATACATAAGTATAGTGCAGATTAGTCTATACAGGTAGTTTTATATGTTATGCCGTGAAATAGTAACTTAAAATAGAATTTATATGAACCGTCCCTGTCATAATTATGGTATTCTAAAATTATAAATAATTTTGTTACACTAGATAATCTGGAGGCTTTTTAGGGGTTTTGGTGATTAACATATAATCAATGAGTGGTTATAAGCTCATGTTTTCAAAGTACTGGTTTGTTTGGTAGATAATCATTTTAATGTGTAAAAGTCTCCAAATATCTAGTTAAGGGACAAAGCTCGGGTCCTTAGTCAGAGAAGAACTTGGTGATGGCTTTCATTCTTCAGAATTGTGTTGCTGTGCAAATTATTACTAGAGAGCGATTGGAAAAGAAATAAAAAAAATTGCTGAAGATAAAATTAGAATTTTAAGCAAGAATTCTTCATGACAAAGCCATATTCTAGACTCATTTGACATGAATAGAGCAAGAAATCCTACGATTCCTGCAGGTTGGAATAAAAAATTTGTATGATAGAGGAAAAAGGGAGCCCCGTAGATCTCGATTTCTGAAAGTCATACTGGGAAACCAAAAGGAGAGTTATATTCAAGGTAAGATTCAAATAAAGTTTTGAATATTTTGGCAGTATCAGATGTGACAGCATAATATTTTGAAAGATTAGAGCTGCCCTAATTCACTGGACAAACTGATTCATTTAATCATTCCAGAAGGAAAAGTACAAGAATTTAGAGAGTTCCTAGTATTGCAAGCAAGTTTTAGATATTAAAAAAGTCCTAGAAACCAGTTCTGCAAATTTCTAATTAATCTGCCTATGAAGTACTGTCCAGGCCAAGTGCCTTGCCAGTTTATAAGAGTGCAAAAGCTTTGTGGACTTAACAAGTAGAGAATATAGTGAAGGTCTGAGGATATGGGAGGAAAACACAGTAGATGGCGAGAGGAAAATAAACCAAGAAAAGACAGCAAAGGAGAGAGGTTATTTCATGAGCGGAGTTAGTTCCAGATACACCAAGATGGAAGAAAGAAGGGAAATTCAATTCCATTCATGAGAACTGTTGGTGGAGCACCAGAAATCCTTCGTGGAAGAGGACACGAGCTGGACATAGTTTTCCTCAAAATGCGAAAGAAACAGCGTTCCTGGTATCCCTAGCAAGTTCGAATAAATAGCATCATTAACATGAGGACAAGCGTTAAAAGACTGATTCACTCACACTCTCAACTTAATATGTACGAAAACATGCACTTTAGATTGGAAGAAAAGCGATGCATTTCTGGAACAGGTGAGGTACAAGATGCTTACTAATAAACCCCTTAGGAGGCTAGTGCCGTCAGTACACCTCATGCGGTTCACTGTAGGCATTACTTAAGGTTCTTTGCGGCGTGCCTTTGGCCACTAGCTGCAACCCCTTTCGTTCCTTTTACTGTACAGTGCAGCTGCGGGGTTTTCCTCCTGTTGCACCTTTCAAACCTTTTAGTGTCAATTTCCGTTTCACCGCTGAACACTTCATAGGTCCCAGTGCTTGGCCTTTGGCCATTGGCCTAAATTCTATGTTCAGTTCAATTTATCAGTAAAAGAGTAATTGATGGGATTCCGGATTAAGCCTTTGGCCTTGATTATTTTTTTTTTTATTGAGAAAATGCATATTGTCTTCTGATGCACAGCAGCATTTTGCATAACTAATGATCAAATAATTCCCTCATAAAAGTGCTTCTGTGTTTCCCACCCTCAGTTATTTTGGAACAACAACTTTTCAGAATTCATGTAGCTTGAACCTGCTGAGTCATTCAGTCATACTGAGTAATTTGTCGCAGGCTTTCATTTGGCAGATAATGTGTGGATCTTCCTGTACTCGTTAGTTATTGGAATGATTTAACTAACACCAAAGACCATTTTTGGCTCCCATTTTCTTTTTTGCTAATGGCTGCCTACAAGCGTAGGCTTATAAGGGTTTCTGTAGCACCGATTAGAGCTGTAGCATCTCCAACATTTGAAAGAACTGCTCCCTAAACAAAGTTCTTTGCTAGCGAAAGATCGTATTGCCCTAACGACAACCAACGAGGTTCTGATTCTTTGCCGATAAGTGTCCATATTAGAAACTAGAATAAATCACTTCCATTAAGTACCTTCACAACAGATACTGTTGTTACAGAGCAGAGCGTAGGGCATTATCATCTATTAATGAGGTTACTTAATCTACAGATATTGGAGCTCCTGTGGTATAGTGGTGATCCATGATTTCATTCCGTTGCTCTACCCAGATAATTATTTTACTTCTTCGAGAATAAGCTTTTATTTTCATATGTATATTTCCAAAATGATCCCACCTACTGTGTTTCTTCAGAAACATTGAGAGCTCTCGTGCATTTAAGTAGAAAGTGCCATAGGTATAGCAGTGGACATGTTATATGACCTCCCGAATTCTGCCCATATACTGTACAGTTACCGCCATCGGAGGTATTCTTTTGATCAAAATTAAATGGCAGGCCTGGTATTTCATTGTTTACCAGATGGAGCCATCAACCTTTTCTGCTGCTAGCTTTTTTTTTGTTTTGTCCATCATAAAAGTATTACTCGCTTATGAACGGCAACGAGATCAGTAGAAACGGTAGCACAATGGAAAATCTGATTGTATATTTCTTGCCTAGTAGTCAACGTCCTGAGCCATGTAATTGGTTGTGTAAAACCATTTTCATGGCAGGGTTTTGACAGCTTTTAAAATAAATTCATTTATTAGTTATGGCAAGTTTTCCAGTAATATTAAGGTACAACATGGTAAGTGTCAGTGGGAATTAATTGTTCGGAATGATTATAATTTGTTTACACATCTGTATGCAGTTAGGTAACTTGCTCACATGACTGAAAAATGAAATTAGAGTGTGTCTAGTTTCGGTATTAATATTCGCAAGAACACTCGAGAATGAACGGCCCCTTCCCTAGAGGCGACGTTTTCGCACACATGCATTTTTCTCAAACAGATTAATTTCACAATAGTATATGCTGATGCACTGATATGTTTAAACGATAATTGTAGTGGATGTTCTTTGTAAAATAACTACATGTCAAGAAAGAAGCACTTTCTGCAACGTTATGTTTTTATGACGGAGAAACCGTTGGTAGGGTCTCCTTACGCCAGTGGTTTATGGTGCTCCTGATTTGTCTTAAGGAGCTTGTTTGGTTGATGGCCAGTTATATGGCTGTAAGGTCACACCCTTCAACGCTTTCTCCAACTCCCGCCATCCTTTGTGATCTCTGACCACTTCTTCACCTCATATGGTTTATAGGAGCTTCGTTGAATGCACATGAACGTGATCTCTGATTTTTCGTATTACAAGCTATCTTTAGTCAAAATATGTTCACATTCATATGTAATAGTGCAAAAGGCCATTAAAATGAAAATAGGATGTCTGTAGATGAAAAGAGAGAAAAATAGAAATTGCCAAATGCAGAGGGGAAAATAAATTGGTAAATATAAACAGATGAACAAATTAAATTTTATAAAAATACTGAACTACTGAGCAACTGAAGATGAACCAAGCAAGTATATACTGTAAACTGGCATGGTGCTTTCGAATAGAATTCAGCCTCTCTCAAGTTTCCGAATATCAGCACCTATAATGGTGTGCTGCCAATTCTCGGAACAGTGAATAATATCTGCATCGCTCGTGGGCATTTACTCTTTTATGGAAGTTAATTATTTGGTTCATATTAGCGTCATGAAAATTTGAATTGATAATGGGCATCTAATATTGTTAATGTTCCATTTAGTAATACTGGAATTAACGCTTCATAATCAAATATATTATTAATAACATGTTTTTGATAAATTGTGAAGCGTTAATTCATTCATTGCTGTCACATTGATTGGGTCTCTTGGGGAAAAATACGAGTAACTGATAAAGCCATCTGGTAATGAGTTCAGTCTGCCTGGAGAGAATACACAGTATTATCGAATATTCAACAAGGCACACTGTTTCAATGCACGTTTGTTATTTACCAATTGCAAATAGTACCTAAAGTTTTAATTACCGATAAGTTCATGAATGGTACTAGTATAGTCATGGCAAAAGTTTAGTTCCTCATTTTATGATGAATAAGTTGTAATTTTTTGGGATTCTTCTCTCTTGATTTCGATTTTCCATTCCTGTCGTGTCTATAGTCGAAATACTTCCTCCACATCCCTCTTCAACATTTCCAGTCAGCATTCACTTTATTTCAATTATTTTTAGCTTTAGTTTATCATATGCAGCACTGTACAGCATATACAGTTTCACCAAAATTCTACGGATAATGTTCTCTGTACATTTATTCGTTCTTTTCTTTTGATTTTTTAAAGATTTTAACTTTATGATATGATAAGCGGGTTGTTGGCTTTTCTTCTGATGTTGATGCTTTTTTGTAGCTTCCGTCTCTGGATACTTAAACGGCCTGTTTGCAGACCCGTTTCCTCCCGCTTGCAACACTTGACCAGCTGTGTCCCTTCATGTTGCAGTAGCTTGCTCCATGCTCGCTGCCCTCTCACACTCATCCCGTCGTCGTTCAATGCCTTTCAGTCTCTCATGACTTTTTCATTTCTTTTTCTTCCTGTGTATATAATTTTTAGCTGTTCTCGTAAAAAAAAATCTTCAGGTAAACTTCATTGTAGCAGAACGCACTCTTGCATTTTGAGCGCAGCATATGTACTTTTACGATAAAAGCTTCATTTGTGTATTTTTCCGTAAGCATTCCTTGGCGATTGATGTTTACTACAGCTGTTACTTCTTGACCGTAAAACTGTTTAGGTGAGACACAGAACATAATTCTGTAGCTTGTTTCCCTACAGTTACATCCAGTCTGCCTCTAGTGATCTCGATTTTGCGTTCGGTGCTGCCTTGATTGGTGTTCACGTACTAAAAAGCCCTTATTTTCCATATTTATGGTCCCAAAACGTAAGTACAGTACTGCTGATGGCATTGTTTCCAAGCCAGAGAGAAAGCATGAACCCTTTCTCTTAATGAGGAAATAAATGTCCTTGATTTGATTGAAATAGAGAGTATCGTAGGGCAGGACCTACTAAGTCCTGCGTAGGGAAAGGTTACTAGGCCGCGTAGCAAGAATGAGGCTCGATGCGTGAAGTGCTAAGATATAAGAAAAAACTTTTAGTTCTTGTTGTATCACAACGGTGCGAAAGTAATTGCAACTGTGTGCAACAAAGATTTAATGAGGGTGGGAAATTCATTAAGTATATGTGGAAGCTATGAAGGGAACAAGGATGCCCATTAAGAGACTTCGAAAAAAAGGAGCATAAAAAATACTGAAGGGGCAGCATCTACTGACGAGTAAGCATCTGCCATGTTTCTGGCAGAGTTAAAGAGTTGTCAGTTGTAACAAAGCAGTTCTGTTTTGAGAAAAGATGCCCAAAAGAACCAAAGGTCTAGACCTTGACAGAACCTATACACACAAAAGTGAAAGCACGCACCGGCCTTTAAAGAAATGAAAGACAGATTGATGTTGTTACTATGTGGCACCATAGAGAGGCACGTGATTAAGGCTGACGTTGTTTACTGAGCGAAGGTTCCACACACAATCAGAATCAAAAAGAAAAGTTTTCTTCCCTTCTTCTGGCAACACAACCCCGACACATGGGCCGTGGCAGTTATTTACTGAATGGCTTCACCCTTACTTCATCTCCAAAGTAAAAAAATGTTTGGGGAAGGGCGTGTTGCAATTCTAGGTTTTATTTATATAGAGAAAATGTGCCTAGCCATCCACCGTCGATCAGTTTTGGAAGTGAAAATGTTCATGATGTATTTCCACTACTACTTTAGCCTTTTGACCAGGTGTGTCAAGGCCTCATACCCTTGGCAATTATGAGAGATGATTCTAGGAGCCGTTGATAGTGACCATAATGTTGGAATCATCCTGTTGTTGCTGTTTTTGTCTGCGCAGCCCTTTCTAGCTTTGAAAGATGATGATCCTGATGACCATTCTGGCACTTCATGAGAAGTTTACTAGCCTAACACATAACCCGTCATCATAATAGCTACGTAGTTACCCCACTGCTTCGTCTGATCAATGCTTATGATGATGAGAAGTGAAGCAGTGGGTTGATTGTATAGGTAATATGGTGATGTGATAGCTGTTGGATTTGACTATTGGACTAGGAAGTGCCGGGAGCTTCATCAGTCATAATCTGTCTAAGATATCTTTTAACGAATAAATAGTTCTCTTTTTATTCCGATATTGGTGATACATTTTTCCGCGTAAAACGTTTGACAGCACACTATGTCTTTTTTTCATTATTCTTTTGGATTTAGAGGGATCACACTAAAACACCAGAATCCCTTTTGGTAGAGAGAGAGAGAGAGAGAGAGAGAGAAGAATAAAAACCCGCACCGCATAGTACTTTATGTTAGCGTAAAACTCTATTTAATAGTTGTGCATTTATTAAGTTTTAGCATATGCAGTACTGTATCTGTAATTACACAGAAACCACGTTACATGTGGAATCATAATGGTTTGCTGTCATTTGTGGATTTTGCTTTCTGTGTGAGGTTCTGGAATATATATATATATATATATATATATATATATATATATATATATATATATATATATATATATATATATATATATATATATATATATATATATATATATATATATATATATATATATATATATATATATAAATATATATATACACATATATATATGTGTATATATATATATATATATATATATATATATAAATATAAATATATATATACATATATATATATATATATATATATATATATTGATTATAATCAGTGACACGTGTTTTGTATATCACTGAAGCCATTGCTGATGAAATAAGATATTTGGTAGGTTTCGACTTTATTTCTAAAGCCATATGCATATGCGTATATATATACATACAGCATATATATACATATATATGTATATATGCATATATACATATATTTATATATATGCATATATATATATATATATATATATATATATATATATATATATATATATATATATATATATATATACACACAGTATATACAGGGTGTCCATAAAGTCTCTTTACAATTTAAAAATATATTACAAATTCCATTGATGAGATATTTCAGGTACCCTGTTAGTGGAAGAGGTACTGTTAAATGAACCCCTAAAAAAATGGCTACCCCTGAAGAAAGGGCACAATGTGTGTCATGGTTTACTGAGACAGAATTGGATACGTAGACTTGGCGAAACTACAGAAACCAAGTATGGAAGAGATCCACCGTCATGTGAGTCAGTTCGTGCATGGCACAAGAAATTTATGGAGACATGGAGAGTGTTGGATAAAAAGAGGAGTGGATAACCAAGAGCATCTGAGGAAAACATTGATCATGTAAGACAAGCCTTTAATCCTGCTCCTACAAAGTCCATCCTTACTGCTGCCAGACACTTACGGCTACCACGTGCAGCAGTGCACAAAGTCCTACACAAGAACTTGCGAGTGTACCATACAAAGTGCAACTCATTCAGGCACTCGAGCCAAATGATAAACAAAGACAAAAAGAGTTTGCAGTTTACATGCTGGAATGAATTTCTGAGGATGAAACGTTCCTCAACCGAGTTTGTTTTAGTGGTGAGGCAACCTTTCATGTTTCAGGGAAACGGAATACACATAATGTAAGAATCTGGGGACCAGAACATCCCCATATGACTAGGGAGCTTCACCAAGATAGTCCAAAAGTTAATGTGTGGTGTGTGATCGTGTGCAATCGAATCGTTGGTCCATTTTTCTTCAACGAGACATCAATTACTGCAGATATTTACCTTGACCTATTGACTGAATATGTGGCACCACAACTAGATGACCTTCACCCAACCATCATTTTCCAGCAAGATGGTGCTCCACCACATTGGAGACTGCATGTCCGTGGGTTCCTAAATCAAACATCTCCAGACCAGTGGATTGGAAGGGATGGCCCAATTCCCTGGCCACCTTGTTCACCAGATATCACTCCCCAGGACTTCTTTCTATGGGGTTATGTTAAAGACATCGCGTATTGAACAAAGATACGGGACATCACTGATCTTAAGCAAAAGATCACTGATGCCATTGATGAGGCTATGCTACAGCAAATATGGCAAGAAATGGAGTGCCATGTTGATGTGCTTTGTGCAACTCATGATGCCCATATAGAGAATGAGGCAAAAAAACTTCAATATCTACTCCTCATTTTGTAATAATTTCTACATATTTGTTTATTCATATGCTTTTGTAGTATATTTTTTAAACTGTAAAGAGACTTTAAGGACACCCTGTATATATAAAAATGTGTATATACATATACATACATATTGTATATTTATATATATATATATAATATATATGTATATATATATATGTATATATTATATGTATATAATATATATTGAAATTATTCAATGCATTTCATAGTGTATGTGGAACATACACACACACACACATACATACATACATACATACCTACATCCATTTATAATTTATATATATATACACACACACACACACACACATATATATATATATATATATATATATATATATATATATATATATATAT
This sequence comes from Macrobrachium rosenbergii, assembly GCF_040412425.1. Lineage (NCBI taxonomy): Eukaryota > Metazoa > Arthropoda > Malacostraca > Decapoda > Palaemonidae > Macrobrachium > Macrobrachium rosenbergii. The sequence continues at coordinate 19,363,580 of NC_089795.1, forward strand.
ATATATATATATATATTATAAATGTATGTATGTGTGTATGTTCTACGTACACTCTGAAAAACATTGAATAATTTCAACCAAACTTGGTATACATATGACTTACTATCTGGGAAAGAATACTGTGGGGGTAAGACATCACTGGTACCAAAGGGGAGAGTTGTGGGAAGGGGTGACATGTAAAAATAACCAAAAACGACGGATATCAGTGTCTAATCCATAGTTTTCGAGGTCGCTGAGATGAATAGTGAAACTCCTGATGCCCTCTCAGTCTACAGTAAGTTCAGCCCCGATAGGAAGGCGGGTGAGAAGAGATGGGAAGGGGTTGACGTAAAAATAACCGAAAACGACAGATATTAGTGTCTAATCCATAGCTTTCTAGGTTGCCGAGATGAATAGTGACACTCCCGATGCCCTTTAAGTCCAAGTTCAGTTCTGATAGTAAGGGGGTGTGAGAAGGGGGTGACGTAAAAATAACCGAAAATTACAAATATTAGTGTCTAATCCATACTTTTTGAGGATGCTGAGATGAATAGTGACACTCTCAATGCCCTTTAAGTCCAAATTCAGCCCCGATAAGAAGGGGTTTGAGAGGGTTGGAAAGGGGGTGACGTAAAAATAACTGAAAAGACAGGTCTTAGTGTCTCATCCATAGCTTTCAAGGTTGCTGAGATGAATTGTGACACTCCCGATACCCTTCAAGTCCAAGTTCAGCCCCGATAGGAAGGCGGTGTGAGAAGGGGGGGGGATGGGGTGACATGTAAAAATAACCGAAAATGACAGATATTAGAGTCTAACCTGAGATCTTAACATAGACTGTTTACCTCTTGCCACCCCTCTTATGTCTTATCCTGGGTTGGAAGAAAGCCTGATGCGTCACGAGGTTCCAGCTGGGTCTCTGACTCACTACCACCTCATCTGCATATTAGATGCCAGATGCCACAGATTCCTTGCATATACGATTTTGATTTTTTTTAACCAGTTTCCAACTGGTGTCAGAAGATTTATCTTAATGTTAAGACCTCAAGTTTGTTAGGTATGAAAAATATTTTAATTAAAAATTTGTCATTTTTCGAGGTTGCTGAGATGAATACTGACACTCTTGATGCCCTTCAAGTCCAAGTTCAGCCCCAATAAGAAGGGGTGGGAAGGAGATGATGTAAAAATAACTGAACATGACAGATATTAGTGTCTAATCCATAGTTTTCGAGAACGCTGAGATGAATAGTGACACTCCTGATGCCCTTTGAGTCCAATTTCAACCCTGATAGGAAAGGGGGAGGGGTGAGAAGGGGTGGGAAGGGGGTGATATATAAAAATAACCAAAAACAACAGATATTAGTGTGTAATGCATAGTTTTCGAGGTCAGTGAAATGAATTGACACTCCCGATGCCCTTTAAGTCCAAGTTCAAGCCCGACAGGAAGGGGGAGAAGGGGTGAAAAATAGAATGTCAAAAATGACAGATATTAGTGTCTAATCCATAAGTTTTCGAGGTCACTGAGATGAATAGTGCTGCTCCCGATGCCTTTTCAGTCTAAGTTCAGCCCTGATGGGAATCGGGGTTGAGAAGGGTTGAAATACAAAATGTCAAAAATGCTGGGCAATGTAACTGAAGCAACTATCTTAACAGGAAAGGGGGAGAGTGAGAGAGAGAGAAAGTGAGAGGGAGAGGAAATGAGAGAGAGAGTAGGTGGGGTGTTGGGAGGAGAGAGAGGGGGTTGAGTGGGGGGGAGAGAGAGAGAGAGAGAGAGCTTATCGGTTGTCAGTGCTAGGTTATTCAGCTAGTGTGTGTGTGTAATATATATATATATATATATATATATATATATATATATATATATATATATATATATATATATATATATATATATATATATATATATATATATATATATATATATATATATATATATATATATATATATATATATATATATATATATATATATATATATATATATATATAAGCTACCTCTTTCCAAGCATCCAAGACACCAAACACTTAATTTAAAGCTGAAAAATAAAAGTGCATTTTAGCACTGCCTGACAAGGAAGGGCCAAAGGAATACTGGCCCCTCACTTAATCCATTAATTGCACTCTGTATATATCTCCTGCTTTCTCTTTTCGGCAATGGAGATTAAGAAAAGAACACCAGGTACTGATTCATAAATGATGTGTGCGCATAGGGAAACAACACCAACCCCATCTACCTGTGGATGTCCTCCTAACCCCTGACTGCAGTCATATAAGGGCCTCACCGAAGGAGTGAGATTGAGAGACGTAACTGGACGCGAGCGAGACATCTCCCCCCTTTCACTCCTGCCTCCCTCAGAGAGCCAAGCCCCTACCATGTGGTCCTATCTTGTAGGGGGCCTTAGTATTCTTCGCAGTGAAGCCCTTAGCCCTCCTCTGCCGCCATTATCCTTGCTGAAGCCACCTCTTCTATAAGGTAAAGTGATCTGTTGCAAAGGTTTTTCCATTCAGTCACGCTGTTTAAATTCTCGTACAAAGCTTCCTATTTTTCATTCCTAAGTGCCAGTATTTCCATATCAACCTTTACTTGTTAGGGCAGTGTTATGTAAATGGCTGTGTTTGAATAATTACATAAAATCGTGTGTTCAAGGCTTCTTTGGCACCTTTTGTGCTCGCCATCCTTTCACTGACCCGGATTTTGAGGTATTGTCTTTTTGTTCAAATAGACTGGATCTTCTCATGTCAGTGTCACTGGTTATTAAGAGGATGAAACTGGAACTGAACAACAACTCATCCAGTATTCAAATAGCTACCATGTGATTTCATAGTAGGTACACAAATGGATCGTTAGACATTTTACTTTGTGTGTGGTGGTTTCTTTACATTTCATCTTATTTTTATTTTTATTTTTGACCTTGAATTTTTAAAATTATTTTTGTAATTTTGTGATTCATTTTTAGTGTGTATTTGTTATTCTTTTTATGTTTTGTTAGCTTTTACCTAAGGTTTTAGTAAGACAATTCATTTTATTGTAATTTCAGTGATTCTCATCCTTGTCAAATTTTTCAGCCTGATGATGAGGTTGTATACTACGAGCTTTCGGGGTATACAACCTCATCATCAGGCTGAAAAATTTGACAAGGATGAGAATCACTGCGATTACAATAAAATGAATTGTCTTACTAAAACTTTAGGTAAAAAGCTAACAAAACATAAAAAGAATAACAAATACAAACTAAAAATGAATCACAAAATTACAAAAATAATAAAAAAAATTCAAGGTCAAAAATAAAATTAAAAATAAGATGAAATGTAAACAAACCATCACACACACACACACACACACACACACACACACACACACACACACATATATATATATATATATATATATATATATATATATATATATATATATATATATATTACAGAATACGAGGAGATGGACTGCATTTTTTAATTTTGAGTTAATAATATTGGCCTTACAAAACCCCTCGTAAGCCTGTAAACTGATAAAATGCAAAATTACGTAATACTATGAAGGTCGCCAAGCGAAAGTGGTTTTCTTATCAGTAATTTATTATTTACATTCACAACATGGAATAAATTACCAAGGGAAACTGGACACTTTCACTAAATTAATCAACTGGGAATTTACACAAAAACAGTGATTGAGTGAAATGGATAACAGTCACAATTACGAATACTGGCCACTTGCGAGTGGTCCCTTAATCCAATTAGGCAAGAATTACTATCAGCCCTGGTAGAGGAGGTTCCTTCAGGCATTCGGGAACACAGAAGCATGGCTAGGCTGGTAAGAGCACTAATAACACTCCTGGAAATGAAATAATTCCAGGTACGACTAACACTGAGATTACACTCTATAATTGAATAAATGCAAAGTTTGAGGGAGATCCTTTACTCTACTCACTTGCTAGCAAGGGGTGAAACTTAATTTATGCACTGTCAAGGAATTTACACATGGGGATAGTAGATTCACTGGGTAAGTTGAAGAGACAAGAAGTTACTTCCTAGATAAGGTTTGTGAGAGATAGATGATAAAACAAGTCAAAGAACAAGACACTGGCCAATCAGTTTCCCTTCCGGGGCACGTACCTTTGTTGCTTCCTGGTTTGGCTTGCACACACAACCTTATGCCAATGTGACCCAAGTTACTGGCAATGTCCGGGAATTTGCACTATCAATCCAGTGTGAGAAAATGTGTGTTCCACAGTCACCCTGGCTCAGGGTTGTACAGGTAGAGGTCACCTGTGCTGAGTATTGACTGGACTAGTCTGAATTGAACTGAACTGCACTTGGCAATGACCCTGGCGTTATAAGGTCTCGGTTGTTGCTGGAGGCATCGCTTCAGGCTGCAACTTCGGCGTGTATCTGGGAATTAGAAAGTAGGTGCAGCCAGAAAAGGTTTGGAAAACTCAGCTGGAGATAAATTGATTCTGAGAATTAAGACAGGGAAACAGCTATCTAGCCCCCACGTGTGTTCTCATGGGACACATAAAAGCCCATCCCTGGAAGAGGGTGAGACTGTTAATGGCTAAAGCTCCTGTCGCTCCTAGGTCTGTGGGTCTACCTGTCCCCCCTACTGTCTGGTATTTTTCCCATAAAGTTCTTAAGAGTGAGCGATCCGGTGATGATAACCGTAAATATATAAATATATATATATATATATATATATATATATATATATATATATATATATATATATATATATATATATATATATATATATATATATATATATATATATATATATATATATATATATATATATATATATATATATATATATATACACACTCAGCAAGGAAAGTTAGGATACAGTTTTTAAAATTTTCAGACATATTTTGCTCAATAATGCCACATCTGGCAACTTTAGAAAGGGGAGGAGCTTCAGTCTTATTGTGTTTGTTTTTGCTTGACCTCCTATAACTTTCAATCATATTCTACGATTCTGAAATCATTGATACTTAAATGCAGTAGTAAGCTTTACAGTATTTGTTCAAGTTGCAATTTGCAGCGACAGTTCTGAGCAAAATAAACATTTTTCAACATAACCTACCAAGCAACCTTACACAAATGAATTTATGACACCACAATGAACGGAATGCTTCCATAATCGGAAACACGATCTTCCATAATGAAATCAAGAGTTAAATTTGACCAATGTCCAATGAAAAACGTGGGAAACAATAAAGGAACGAATGTAATGTTATGATGAGAGAGAGAGAGAGAGAGAGAGAGAGAGTCTGCTGTTAGTGTAAGCCTAGGCCTATGTGTAGAGCTACTCATTTCATTATTTTTTTCTTATAGAGATTGAGCAATACTATATTTGTATAGTACGTTTTAGCAATGGAGAGAGAGAGAGAGAGAGAGAGAGAGAGAGAGAGAGAGACTATGGCAATGTCAAGAAACATCCAGTTACTTGTGTTTTCCCGCCGAAGTTCTCGCGCTGCTCCTCACATCATAGAGAACGCTCTTGCGGATTTAAATAGATTTGGTCAACCTACCCTAGCTGTCACAACATTTGCTGCCATTAATTCCAGCTGACTTTTAACACCGTGAAATACAAATATGAATGTGTAAAAATTAAAGAAATTATCATTACCTCATATGATGATGCAATAACAAGCCTGTTCATATCGGAAAACGAGTAAATATTGCCGTTCTGATAAACAGTACTACACTGAGATATCCACACACTATCTTTTATATCTCTATGAACGAAGTTATCTGAGAAATTCTGATTACTTCGGACATGCATGGTGTTTTTAAGTATCTGAACGTTTTTGTTTTGCAGATTTAACATATATGTATAATTTGCATTGTATTTTCATATTCTAGAGTAAATTTACCGAGATTAGGTGTTTTCTGTAAGAAAAAAATTAAAATTCGATGAACGAAATCTAATGAAAACTGTATCCTCACTTTCCTTGCTGAGTGTACATGTGTGTGTGTCCATGTGTAAGAGTGTGCATGTCAGTAATTTTTTGCTAAGAAATCATATGGCAGTCCATCAGTCAGTAGAGGCTGCTGAGGCTGTCTCTGATTTGGACTAATGAGAATTTGAGTTTTTTATCCGTTCGTTCAAAGAAAGTTAAATTTTTTATAAGTTCTTAAGAGCATTTCATCGGTGAAAAAGAAATTCACATGTAAGTTCAATAAATCTTCTGTCCATAAAAATGAATCCATTTCTCACTTTTCACTTTGATTTCTTTTGGCTCCTGAAGACGTTTAGAAGAAAACCTTTTTCAAGCTTGAGAATAAATTTTGACCAACAAGGATAACATTTTCGCGTGAGGCGAGAGCGCTGCCTAAAAACAGATTTGGTTGGAATGGAGATGAATGACAAAGTTCTGCCAATAGAAGCTTCTCGTTCGATAATATGCAGAAATTCTCTCTCTCTCTCTCTCTCTCTCTCTCTCTCTCTCTCTCTCTCTCTCTCTCTCTCTCTCTTCGCTTGTAAGAAATAGAGAGTGGGAGTTTGTGGAAAGCTGTCCAAAGTGGAGAAAATAAATTTTCAATATGCTTCCAAAATTCCTGTATCAGTTCATGTTGGTAATCTTCGGTAGAGGATCTGAATTTTTTATGAATGTGGGTAAGTTCACTTGTGCAAAAATTCCTAATAGCTTTGTACGTTTTGAAGTTTGTCAAACATTTGAAAGATTGTTGCAGAGTTCTATTTTTCTTTGTAGGTATTGTAATTTTATGATCCTTATTTGTCAACGTTCAAAAGACCGACTCTTCCTCAATTCTAGAGCTAAGCCACGTTCCCGCCAAGAGAGTTCTGCACTAGTAAATCTACTTATCTGCGTCAGTGACCCGACAATATGGACACAAACACACACACACACACACACACACACACACACACACACACACACACACACACATATATATATATATATATATATATATATATATATATATATATATATATATATATATATATGTATGTATGTATGTATGTATGTATGTATATGTCTTGAGGCCAACGGGCGGCTACATACAAGTCAGTCGAGATCCTCAGGACTGCTGCCGTAGGTAGTTTCAGTAGTCGAGGGAACAGATATCATGTACTTCAAGGCAGAGGAGAACCTAGTAATGGGTTGTGGACCCCTTGGAAAGTGGAAAGCAGTGAATGTTCTGTTGGATAGTGGACGAATACAAGCAGCCGATTCGTGTGGGTATTTGGGAGTACAGAATCATAATGGGTGGCAGTAGGACGAGATGATAGGAGCCGCAGAACAGGTGAACCAAGGAAGGTGGGGGCTGTGTACAGAAGAGTGGGAAGGTTGATTTTTGTCACGATTCATGAAGAGTTGACAATCTAGAATAGTAAACTTGTGCTCTTCTCTCTCTCTCTCTCTCTCTCTCTCTCTCTCTCTCTCTCTCTCTCTCTCTCTCTCTCTCTGCGTATGGAAAAGATTCTGAAAATGTGTTGAGTTTCACTAATAATAGTTAAACTGCTTGTATTGCGTTTGACATTTTCATTTCGCTTTTGCTTCATATTGATTGATGTGTTATAGTTAGCCTTTCTATATCTCTTGTGCGGAGGACAATACATGATCAGAGGTTCTCTGTCAGAAAGTTAATGGCTTTTGCAGATGAATTGGAACAGATTGCATGTGTGTCACTTTTGTATATAATAGATGCGGCGTGCCCTTTATACTCCAGGAAAAAGCGCACAGAAAGGTCGCTCATAGCGCGCAGTGTCAGAGACCAAACATATGCACATAGATCATCGCATACTCTATATCCCTCTCCACCCAGACTAGACCAGGAGAAATAAAATTCCATTACCACGATGGGATGGCCTATTTCAATTCAAATAAATGTTCCGGAATTTTGAAATGTAATACACACTCAGAGTTGAAATGAATTCTTATTGTTAGAGTGGTTATAGCGCTCAAGTACTTTTTCTACCAATCGCAGTTCGAGTCCCGGCATGAAGGAAGATATGTATGTATGTATGTATGTACTGTATATATATGATAATTTAAGGTAATATCTACATGAATAAAAAGGTCTCATACAATATATAATATAAATTATATATGTATATTATCTATCTATCTATCTATCTATCTATCTATCTATATATATATATATATATATATATATATATATATATATATATATACATATACATATACATATATATACATACATGTGTGTGTTTGCGTGCGCGCAAATACAAAAATAAGGGTGAAGTAAAAGGATGTTTCCCATGCGCTTTGGAGTTTTGGAGACTAACTATGCACGCATCCCTGTAAGATATTTATGTACAGTACATAATAAATAAACAAAAGTGCTTATTGCTTATTTTGATATATGCAGTATATATTCATCATGCTTTCTATAATAATATCTCATATATATGATACCTCAGGGGCAAGCTCTTAATACCATGGTCACTTTGTTTGCATCAGCCCTCAGCGAGAACCTTTTCCTTTGCCTTCAAGACTCAGCAATGACCCAATAGACAACATTTCATTCAAATTATCCTTCTGAGTGAATAAGATGGAAATCATCAACACACAATCAAGATGTGGAACAGAAATAAATTTCTGACTCACGTCTAGGATCAGAACATTTGTCTCAGATGGAAGTTTAGCAAGGTTTGCATCAGAGATTGGCATTGACTTCATGCCGACTGGAGATGGTAATGGATGTTCTAAACAAGTCTGGAGTGTACAGATGAGAGCAACTGCACCCAGTGACCTGGTCAATTACCTGGGCAAGCTAACTGATTTTTATGTTGGAGTTTTCCGGCAACTTCCAAGAGAATCAGCAGTGCAATGACCCAATAGACAACATTTAAAACAGAATTATCCCTTCTGAGTGAATGGATAATAGAAATCATACAGATAAACAATCATATTTTGGAACAGAAATACATTTTCAAAAATTATGAGACAAAGATAAATGAAACAGTTGAACAGTAGATGTTAGGACTAGAATTTAAAACTATGAATGGAAAGACCAGGTGCTTGTTTAGCGGGGTTTGATAAGTAAGCAAGTGGACTTTTGGCAAAATGTGGGTTCTCGAAAGAAATTGCCATTGGAAAGTACTGAAATAAAGACACTGAGATGGATTGCAGGCCTCTCCGTCAGCAATGACCCTAGACAACATTTCATTCGAATTATGGTGTAACTGAGTGAATAAGATGCAAGGAAATCATCAACAAAAGACAATCACGATTTTGGAACAGAAAGTGATAATTCTGAGGTTATAGTTCACGTATGTAGTTCGGACCGTTTGAGGATTCTATTTTCTCAGATGGAAAGGGACAAGGAAAATTTTTGCTTCTATCCCACTTGCCATGACTTTTCTTAATATTGCTTCTATATCTAATTGTCCTGATTTATTTTGTAATGATGGAGTTTCATTCCTTTTTTTTTTTCTTTAGCGCAATAGATCAGATTAATAGGTGGTCATGATTTATTGTAATGTGTTTTGTTAAAACTGAATACCATCTATTTGAAATGACTATAGAAATCAGCAATGACCCAGTTTGTGACAACATTTCATTATCTGATGGACCTTCTGAGAATGAATAAGATAGAAATCATTTGTTACAGATGGATCACTTGCTGAACATTGTTTGTTAAGTAATGCTGAAGAGGACATTGAGCACCGTTAGATGGAGATCTCAGGTCTGATCTCAGATCACGACCTTTTGTATATCGTTACCCACCGAACTTATTTCGATAGAAGTTGGAACATTGAGAGCAAATTCTATTTTCGTAATTGACTGAGCAACTTACTTACCAAATGTTTTCTCTTAGCGTTGGCCATGGGTCACTGTTTTTCGTAATGATGCTTTTGGAAGCAGTTATTAATAAGTGAAGTGAGTTGTTCCATTGCAATTGACTCAATAGACAACATTTCATTGAAGTGGAATTATCCATTCCGGGCCCAGTTCAATAAGATAAATCATCATAACATTCATTTTGGGAACAGAAATAAATTTATTGACGCATCATTACTGTTGGTGTTGACTTATGCTGCAGGCTGATGACATAATTGACGGTACGCAACATTAAATCAGGATTTTCGGTATGAAAAATTGTGATTCACTGGATAATATTGCTTTAGGAGAGCAAATGCAACATTAAAACAGGAATTACCTGGGCAAGTAATGAAAAATTGTGATTCACTGGAGATTATTCCTTTAAAGGGACTGGTCCCTAAACGATGTATTGGTTTCCGCAATGTTATGCCCTCCTTTTACGCTTATTTCGATGTGGTAACTAAATTACCGCTCCTTCTAGTGAATATAAATTAGAAATCATCAACACACAATCACGAATGTCAACAGAAATAAAATCTGACTCACGTCGGGATGATTATTTAAAATTTCTTTCAGATGGTCACAGAATTTTTTTTTTTTTCTTTACCTGAAGATGGCTACTACATTGGGCCATGCAATAAATCTCGTTAAAGTTTGGTCTTAACCATGTTGTTAAATGATGCATTGCACATCATATTTGATAGGTTGTCGTAGGAGTTTACCTGGGCAAGTTAACTGCTTGCATACCGGTTTAGAAGACTCTTATTACTGTTGTTGATTTTGATTCCATCAGGTTTATGACCCAATAAACAATTTTTCATCACGAATTATGGTTTCTTCTGATGTCGAATAAGATCCTAAAAATCATCATGACGGACAATCACGTGATGCTGAACAGAAATATCTCAGTTTGAGATGGTTCTCAGTATCGAAAACTCATCCAGTGTTTAGTTTTTACTCTTGCAGATGGATAATCAAAGGGCGCTTACCCACTGGGCCATCCAAGAAGGTGTAAAAGTTGGAACCTGAGAGCAACTGCACAAGGCGAAAAAGTAGACAGTGCGGCAAGATAACTGTTGCGATACCAGGACTGGTTTCTTCAACTTTGCCTGACTCAGCAATGACCCAATCAGACTTTACGTTTCTTTTTTCGAATTATCCATCTGGAGTGAATAAGATAGAAATCATCAACACAGTCAATCACGTGTGGAACAGAATAATTGTTCTGACTGTGTCCGTCGGGATCATTACCCAGGTCTCTCAAAATGGATAATTATTATTCACTGTATCTACTGACCATGAAGACAAGTCTAAAAGAAGTTGTTTATATGGCTTCCTTCTTATGTGTTTTTTTTTTTCTCACAGTTCAGTTCTCGTTCTCAAGGAAAGAACTTGAAGAAATCAAGCTGGGAGTGGGTATTTGGTGGGAAAGAAATTTTGATTTAATGTTTCATCAAACTTGTACATCAAAAATCATTTACCAAACTTATGAAAAATAATGATTCCCTTGCCCTTCAAGAGTAAGCATATACTTAAATGTGCTCAGATGTTTAATTATTGGCCATAGAAAGAAAAAGTAAAAAGTTTGTTTATGTACGAGTGAGAACTTTTCAAAAGTCATGAACCTTACTTAATATCAGAAAGACGGAGGACACATCCAAACGTCTGCTTAAACGCTATTTGTTACGCAGCATTGCAACGAATTAATTGAAACAAAATCTTCCTTTCGTATGTGACAGAGACAACATTTGTCGGGGGCGTATTGTGAAATTTGTCAGTTAATTACACGGGTCATCAGCGCGTCGCAAAAGGCAATTAAAGTGTTGATGGTGTACGCAAGGCAAAAAAAAAGCAATTATTGAATTAGCATAATATTAAGTTCACTGGACAAAATTGGAACTCGTGATAAAGGAGGAAATTAGTGTCCAGAATAAGGTCGCTCCGAATCTTGTAGCAAAAGGCAGTTCTGAGCTCAAAGCATGAAATTTTGAATGAAACATTTCAAGAAAATTCATGCAAGTGGTAAGGGTGAGATCTCATTTTTGGCAACATCAAATGTGATGCAAAATGTAGCGATGCTTGGAAGAATGCTCACAGTTTCTGAAGGATTTGTGACTACTTGTGTGTTTGTCGGGTCACTTCTTCTCCTCTGATGTTTATATTACTCCACCTTACATCAAAAACGTAATAACAACAGACTAACTTACAGAAAGCAGAATAGTGAAAATTGCATTTGAAAGAATAGTCTCTCTCTCTCTCTCTCTCTCTCTCTCTCTCTCTCTCTCTCTCTCTCTCTCTCTCTCTCTCTCTCTCTCTCTCTCCTTTCTCTCTCCTTTATTTTGGATATTTTATGAGCAAAAGCTGATTATACGAGTTACGTTGTTATGCTTCCTTGATGTGTGTTAGCCAAGAGCTTTTTGATAATGTTATTTATGGAAATAACTCCGTAACAGTGTATTGTGGATGGTAATGAGAAATCTCTTGTAATCCTGGAATTCCGTCTAGGACCAAATTTACTGCGGATGGAACTTGTAATTTGTAATTTCTGCTTCACAGTTCACATATACATACAAACTTCCATTCACACACACACACACACACACACACACACACACACATACATATATATATATATATATATATATATATATATATATATATATATATATATATATATATATATATATATATATATATATACAAATCTAATACACGTGTGACTTCTACAGTTTCCTAGCAAATCATAAAAGTTACCAGTATTTTGTCCAGTCTTATGGGAAGGATAAACAAAAAAGCTAAAACTGCTGTTTCAATCGTCAGTCCATGGTCCTCAGGGCTACACTAAATTCACATTGTATTGCAGAATACACTAAAAAATGATTGAAAGACAAGATTCGAAAATTAAATGTAAAAAATTAGCACAATCATCACAATTCTGAAAAATAATGAAGAAATTTCTCAGGCTAGGATGCCTCTCCATGAATACCCAGACCTCAGAGAGAGAGAGAGCTCCAAAAGGCTTATCACAAGGGGAGCCATCAGTTCCCAGTGCAGTTCATACTGGGAAGCTTTCCACCTCCTCTGAATTCAAGCTTGCAAACTATCATTATCATTCTAGCTAAGGACCAGTTGTTCAAAGGGAAGCAATTCCACAGGGAGGTGTCTTTATTGTGGTTGTTCTTCGTTGGAGGGGTAGATAGAGCTGTCGCCTGGCACGCTGTTGGCCCAGCGTTCGACTCTCCTACCCGGCTAATGAAGAATTAGAGGAATTTATTTCTGGTGATAGAAATTAATTTCTCGTCATAATGTGGTTCGGATCCCACAATAAGCTGTAGGTCCCGTTGCTAGGTAACCAGTTGGTTCTTAGCCACGTAAAATAAATCTAATCCTTCGGGCCAGCTCTCTCTAGGAGAGCTGTTAATCAGCTCAGTGGTCTGGTTAAACTAAGATATACTTTTGTTACCTGGTTTGTGGAAGCTATAAACACTGTAGAGACAGTTTTCTCTTCTGTAAAGAGAGGAAACCGCCAGTGAACATTATTAAAAGACTATCAATGCTATCAGTGAATGGGTTGATGGGCATGGTTTTAATTTTTCAACACTGAATACTGTTGCTGGAATATATACTACATGCAGACTGTTAGGAACAATCGTTTGTCGATTGTTCCCTTGGTGGGTTGTTGCCTCCTTTTGTTTTTTTTTTGTTTTTCTTGCTGGCGAGCTGTCGTCTGGTAAATGGCGTCAGACTTCGTCAGTCAGGTTCTGGAGGGCGAAACGACTGGTGGTCCAAGGCAGCAGCGAGTCTAGTTGGGGTAGCAGCATCAGGTATTCGTACCTGAGGATCAGTCATGGCAGCAGAGCAGCAGTGGAGAGTGTTTGAGGACGAGATGGTTGCCGTGTCGGCTCTGTCATGGTCGTCGTTATCGAAGGAGGACGTCAGTACTGCCATAGGGACGAGGTGGTTGTCGTATCGGCTCTGTCTTGATCGTCCGGCATTGGACTGTGGTCCTCATTGTTTGAGGAAGTGTTCCTGTTTGCTTTGTGCATCCGTGTTATGCTGCTCTGCTGTTAAATTAATTGTATTATGCTACCTGTTTTTTTTACTGTTGATTGCTTATTATTATTATGCTGGTTATTTCGAGTTTGTTATTAATTGTTATTATGCTCCCCACTGTCATTTATTATACTTTTCATGTATTGCTGTTACTACTGTATGCTGCTTTAGCGCTATTTTGAGCCGTCTATTTTTGCTCCTTAATTGTGTGATATGACTATTAACTTACTGTATTTAAAAGTTTTGATTAATTTGCCTGTTTTAAGTGTACTTTATGTTGATGATTATTTCGTGTTTTCGCCACCCAGAACCTTGACTCACTGTAAATATGTAAATAACTAATTTGTAATAAACTAATATTAAGGTAACCTTTTTTGTATTTGTTCTGCTCCTCCCTCCATTGTTTGTCACCTCTCGTCAGTCATTACAGCCCAATTGCTTGTTTCGTTTAGAACCTGTCGATCTCGAGAGGCGAGATCATAATGCAGACGTACTGAAGAAAATGCCCAATTGCTGGAATATTTACTACACGCAGACGTACTGAAGAATGCCCACTTTAAATTTGAAAGTTATTATTTCACCTTATGAAGATGAAGTGAGTTATTTAGGCAGGATATGACTCCAAAGTTACAAGGAATAGTCACACTGATGGCGAGAAACTGAAGGTTAAAAAAGTTTTAAGTATTTTAGATGCATCTGGTTAAAGTTAAGTATATCTTAGTTTAACTAGACCACTGAGCTGATTAACAGCTCTCCTAGGGCTGGCCCGAAGGATTAGATTTACTTTTACGTGGCTAAGAACCAATTGGTTATCTACCAACGGGACCTACAGCTTATTGTGGAATCCGAACCACATTATAGCGAGAAATTAATTTCTATCACCAGAAACAAATTCCTCTTGTTCATCACTGGCCGGTCGGAGATTCGAACTCGCGACCAACAGAGTGGTAGCTGAGAACGGAACCCGCTCACCCAGCGAGGAACTGCATCTGGTTAACTGGGGAGCTTCTGAGAAGTCACTAAATAAACTCCGCGATTCACTCTGTAAGTTCCAGCTTGAGTGTGCCTGTCAGATATATTCTTTTGCATGTTCAATTAAATTGAAAGAACTCGATATCGTGCATAATTTGGGCTTTAAAATATCTTCCTGCGTATTTAGAATGTAACATATTGGGAGGGTTTTTATGAATATTTAATTGCTCTCCTCATTTTCAGCAATCTCAGGCTTACACTTGCTTTTCCACTCAGTGCCACATCCGCCAGAGCTTCAGAATATTCTCCCATTGACTCAGGACTGCATTCGCCTCGGGCGACATCTGCCCATTTGCGTCTTTTATCCTGAAATTCATTTGCTCTCTAACCGTTGTCTCGACGTTTACTTCCCTGTATAACAAATTCCTATTATTTCTAATATCCCTGTTCAACCGCTACCCGTTTTTAGTTTTCTGTAAAAGAAAGCTACTGAGATGGCTGTTTGTCTGTCCGTCCGCACTTTTTTTTGTCCGCCCTCAGATCTTAAAAATTACAGAGGCTAGAGGGCTGCAAATTGGTGTGTTGATCATCCACCCTCCAGTCATCAAGCATACCAAATTGTAGCCCTCTAGCCTCAGTGGTTTTTATTTTATTTAAGGGTAAAGTTAGCCATGATCGTGCGTCTGGCAACGCTGTAGGACAGGCCACCGCCTGGCCGTGGCTGAAAGTTTCATGGGCCGCGGCTCAAACAGCATTATATGCTGTACAGAAAACTCGATTGCGCCGAAGATACTTCGGCGCGTTTTTAACTTGTTTTTTTTTATTACATCCGCTATTCAGTCTCACCTTTCTCTCGACCCCCGTATCCATATTTATGCATTGCTGCACAGTATCTGCCCTTATGTCTTGCAGTTGCTCAAAATTAATATTCTGTTTTTCATTCACTACACTTCTTATTTTCTCATCCCACGCTATTAACGCCACAAAAGCCTCCTGGTGACTCAATGACTCTATCCTAGAGTCCTAGGTGGGGTCACTGAGTCACCAGGAGGCTCTCTTCACATACTCCATTAATGTCTGTCTGCAACCGCAGCCCATTTTCCATCCATATCCTCCCATTACTTCATCCTTATCACACTCGCTTGTCTCAGTTACCTTACAGCTATATTTTTCCCTTTTCTTCTCCATCTTAAACTTCAACATTAGCCTTAGCCAGATAATGAGTAGGTGTACTTCCAACCACCCCTCTTGTTACCACTGCTCTCGTCAACTTACATCTACGCTCTGCTAACACAAAATTTAACAGACTTGGTCTGATAATTTACTCTCTCTCTCTCTCTCTCTCTCTCTCTCTCTCTCTCTCTCTCTCTCATGTGTATACATACAGGCTATGTATTTACATATATATATACACATGTATGTATGTATGTATGTATGTATGTATGTATGTATGTATGTATATATATATATATATATATATATATATATATATATATATATATATATATATATATATACATACATATATATATATATATAGGGTAGCAGAAATATGGACTGAAAGTATTTCAGAACTGACAGGATTACAAGACAAGTGCCTGACCAGAGTAAGTACAGTGTGTATATGTATATATATATATATATATATATATATATATATATATATATATATATATATATATATATATATATATATATAAACATATATACATTTATATATATACTGTGTATATACATACATACATACATACATACATACATACATACATACATACATACATACATACACACACACACTCTCTGTACATACTCTGGTAAGCCACTCGTCTTGTAATCCCGTCAGTTCTGAAATACTTTCATTCAATATTTTTGCTGCCCTTTTTAAATCCTCAACAGTCACGTCAACCATCTTTCACAGATTTACTTTGATCCCATTCCACTCTTACATCGAGGAGATCTGCCACTGCTGTCTGCATTTAGCATGCGTGTAACAGTAAGAAGTGCTGCAAATTTTTTTTTTATTAAGATTTGTGTTCATGCAACGAACGTGCATTGTCGTGCATCTTGATTCTTATCGTCTGTATTTCGGTAATGTTGTTCCCTCCCATATTGCCGATAACAAAATACTGAGTATGAATGATTTGCATCGATGAAACATACAAGTCATTTTTGACGCGCCATTTTTGTTATTGCAAAGCTGGTCGCTTCTGGGGGGAGGGGAAGGGTGGATCCACAGGCAGTGTCCTTTCTTTGGTACATTTTATCTTCTCAGGGATTTACATGAAATGATCCCGTGACCTTTTCCGACTTGGAAGGTAAGAGGAGAGTGACTGAACGAAACCTCTTTGTCACCCACCAATCTTCTTTGACATAACTTGTTTAAGCTAAAAAATGTTCCAATTTTGCGTTTACATTTAAATAAAAGCGTGCTCAGTTTTGTTTATGTATGTGTTTACCGATAGTATTCAAGTGTACTTATGTTTTCCTCTTTGTCTATTTATTTTTCAGGGTAAGTATACGTAGAGAAGAACGCAGAAAATATTCACAAGTGATATAGAAATATTGAACAAATGTGTGACACAATGAAAGGAAATTCTCTCACGATTCCGACAGCTGCCTTCTCAGCTTTTAAAAAAATCTTTAAACATTCAATAACAATTTCTCGTGGCAGTGGCAGTCTCTTATCCATTCTTATGGCAGTGTACTACATGGCCCTTAATGTACTCAAAATCACGAGGAACAGTTTCATGTTCTAACAGCAGCTTTAAGAATATAATCTTCTTATGAATTTGGTGCGTGAGAAGGTGTGAGGAAACTCGGTCGGGACCTAAAAGCTGCTCTTATGGCGAAAAATGGGTTGTTTGAAAAGCTATCGTATAAATCGTCCTTGTGATTATGGGGTTTTTATGTCTCGATAATAAACACCACAAATTAGGGCATAAGATTACCTGCATCCTGACAGTGCATTTTGTTCGCTCCAAGGTCCATGATAGAAGGATTTTGCTGAAACACCTTTTTCTTAGTATATCGCTCAGAAGAAAATTCAAGGTAAAAACTAAGGTCTTGCATCTCGTAGTTAAAACTTTTGCTTGCCAGCTTTAGTTAACACTGTTTATACAACAAATGCAAAAATGGAAAAATATTCTATATGATAGAAATTTAAATCCTTTTATAATGATTGTTGCAAGATATTTTATATATTTGCATGAAAGTCGGAGTAGCACGCCTGAAATAGTCAAGTCATACAATCATTTAATACGAAACTTAATAACATGACACTTATATTTTGGTGTTTTCAGTCCCTACAAAACCTTGCTTTTATTTTTTCCACTTTTCTTCAAATTAATCAACTTGATCTGTTCAGTAAATTTAGTATTTACACTCACATTTCTCGATATTCTTCTTGCTAAACTCGTGTAATGTAATTCTAAGAATTTAAGCAGAATTCTGTACTCTCTTTCAGTGATCAGTGAACCTTTCTTCCCGGCCTGAAAAGTTTCGTTGTATCATGTAGAATTTAGCATAAAAAAATCCCTTTGTAATTTTCTTCAGATTCAAATGTTCATTTTCCTCTTAGGTCGTTTATTGTCTGGTTCTTTTAAATTAGTCTTCTTCCTTGATTTCAAAAACTCCATTCTTATATAGGTATTTGTCACTGGAGTCTTTTTTTCTGATGTTTTAGTTTTCTGTAAAAGAAAACTATTGCGCCGGCTTTGTCTGTCCGTTCGCACTTTTTCTGTCCGCCCTCAGATCATAAAAACTACTGAGGCTAGAGGGCTGCAAATTAGTATGTTGATCATCCACCCTCTAATCATGAAACATACCAAATTGCAGCCCTCTAGCCTCAGTAGTTTTGATTTTCTTTAAGGTTAAAATTAGCCATGATCGTGCGTCTGGCACCGCTATAGGTGCCAACAACACAGGCCACCACCGGGCCGTGACTGAAAGTTTCATGGACCGCGGCTAAGAGTTTCATGGGCCGTGGCTGAAAGTTTCATACAGCATTATATGCCGTACAGAAAACTTGATTGCGCCGAAGAAACTTCGGCGCATTTTTTACCTCATTATTTTTTCTATGGCTCTTTGTCTTTTCGTTTGTTGCATAGTTTATCTTGCAGTTATCTGATTGGTTTACTCTGTAAATTGGCACTGCAGTGGTCTGTAGTTTTTTTGCCATGCTTAGTAGTCTTGCATATCTAACTGTGATCATCTTCCCGTTTCCCTTTGTTTATCGAACATCAAGTCTTGTAGCAGCTCTTTAGTCACTTGCATGGATTCCTCCCGTAATATAAGGCCTTTTAAAGGAGTGAGACCGCCGACCCTGCTACCCAGCCTCTTTTCTGTAGGTTGTACTTCTGTCTATAAGCTCATTTATTTTTAACTTGTCGCTCGCACAAACAAGAGCCTGTGCTGCAAATGACCAGCGTGCTCGAACAGCAGTAACAACTATAGTGTTCAGCTAACTACTACAGTGCTGATTTTAATATATATTTTTCTTGTGTATTTTCAACTCTGCTTTCAGACATCTCTTACATCCCAAAGCCTTTTTTTCATTTTTATCATAAATGACACACTCTGAAGCCCTTTGTGTACCAGAGTATCGCATTTTCATTTGAATATCATGCTTGTGTTAACACCTATTTTGCCTCATAGTTAATCATTTTGTGTACTTTATAGCCATATTTTCTTTTCCTTATCTTAGATCTTGCTTATGCCACTGGTAATACACTTTTTTATGTACAGTTGAGGAAATATAATAGAGGGGATCGGAAGAGGCTAAGAGAGAGAAGAATGTGGAGTATTTCCAGGGAAGGTGAGAGGAGCATTGTTATGGTACATAGGATGAAACGGAAAAGATAGAGTTACTTCTTTCACAAATAGAAGAAATCAAGGTATGTCGGTCAGTCTAGAGACCGTTGGCACCAATGCTGTCATATAAGTATACTATATAGTCATTTTTGTGCACAAAACTTCTTCTAAAGTATTCTTTTTTTTTATTCTACATTTCAACTTTGATAGAGATGTAACGATATAATTATGATGCATTAGTGCTTATTAAGAATCCTTGTCTAGGCATAATCACTTTTATAACGGTTTCCGTGAATCTGAGGCTCATAACTGGTCGAACCTAGGTTAAGGAGCATTACGTTAGAAATATATTTTCCCCGAAAAGATTTGAATAATAATAAGTGCTGGGGCGAGAGAAGTAACAGCACATCAGAAATGTTTCATATTCTGAATCACTAAAGGATCCACGGGGCGGGTGGCACCTGGGCACTGCCCCCCCCCCCTTGAATTATAATGACAAAATAATAATATTGAAGGTTAAGATATAATAATGATATAAATGAGAAATATAAAAATGGGGAAAAATTAAACAATACATTATACAGAAATAATAAAATTTTGAGATATATGTATATGTATGTATAATATGAAAATTGGTGCCCCCTGAAATTTTACTGGATCCTCCAGTGTTCTGAATCGCTAAGTTTTGGGCGAAATGCTAAGGGCTTGGTAGTTCGTAGCAGCAGCAACATAAAGAGATTCCGTTTTTAGTTCCCTTAGATCTTCCCACCGTTTTTCTTTCCCCCTCTTTAGCATTCTCGTAATCCTCATCTTAGTCGTCGTCCTACTTAGCTTTCTTTTTGATGCTGATAAGAAAAGCGAGATGAGTTCTAAGAGCGCGGAGTGGGTATTTAAAGTGAGAATAAAGGAGTTTTCATTTGAAGGGGTGAAGACTATTTTTCATTTGCTCAGAGGAATCTCATTAACATGTAAATAAGCAAAAACGATTCCTAGTTTATTTTGGATGGCTGCTGAAAGATGTCACTTTCAAAATTATGCTAAGTATCTGAATAATTTGTCGAGAAGTCTCTTGCGTAGGAGGAACTTTCTCCACTTTCAAATTTTCATCATTTGGTTGTCAGCGGGCGAAAGGAACGTTCCCATCACTATATTGCAGATTTTGAATGCAAAATATATATAGGACTGGTAGTACACTTGCTTGAAGTGTATGATTCTTCGTGTAGATTCGGGCACGTTTTGAGGTCGTTGCTACCAAAACGTTACGGCCTAGTTGCGGATCATTTGATGTAGAGTGCTCTTGTATGCATTTTATTATCCCAAAGAAAACGTCGCCCTTTTGTCTTTGCTTCATCGTGTGACTGGCAGTGACGATGAAGAATTATGGTAGATCAGCAAGAGATGGTTGTTAAAGCTACAGACATAATAAGAAATCCGAGAGAATTCCCTTGACACAAATGAAGTAAAATAGTACCTCTGTATTTTTCAGTGTAAAACAAAAATGGTAAAGTAGTGATACTTTAATTTCCAGTTACAGAAAATTAAGTAGTAACACTATAATTTTCAGGTGGAAGTTTGACAAGGACATGGAATTTCAAAGGTACAGTAGGGCTTGTTAAGTCACAAAATTACATTTTTAAGCGGGATTGCTTACAGGAAAGTGTGATGGTCTTGGAATAGATACAAGCATTCAAAATTAAGGAAGCAGGTTACTTGAAAACCAAAATATTGCAAGTGAAAAAATATTGCATGACAAATAAAATCAGTGTCAAAGTAAAAGAAAAGAAAAATAAAGAAAAGAAATAGGAAAATTAGTGCAGATATGAAGCAGACACGTGTTCATTTTATGCGTTACAAAGGTCTGCCCTCACTCTTCTTTCACCCATCTTACCTATCAGCTAAAAAAAAAAAAAAAAAAAAAAAAGTCTGCTCTAGCTCTTAGCATAGTAATGTGACACCAGCTGTGTTGTGGAGTGAACGTTGAGGAAGCAAGAACCAGTATTTCCACCGGTTACTGTCTCACCTAGTTCCAGCTCTGAAAATTATATCGTCACTACTTTACCTAATTTGTGTTAATGGAAACTAACGCCTTACTATTTTAATAATTTTTGGTAATTTAAAATACCGTGTTATTACTTTATTTACTTTACAGTGGCGTCCTTTGTATGTATAAGGCAGGTTTTTGCTAAAGTGTTCGGATTCCTGAACTTCCTGGACAATTTTAAGGGACTATGTAAACCTGCCGAGTACTTGGCATAATCGTTCTGATACTCAGACAGCAGCAATTCACTTTGATACCGGTTTTGTTGTTATATATCTTGAACATTTATGTATGGCAAGTTATCCGTTTGCAAACAGCCTATGGCAACGAAAAAAGACGATAGACATATAAGGATCCTATTGCGTTATAACACCAACCTTTCTGTGTAATGTCCTTATTTTGGTTCCCTTGGTCTTCTGCCTCCTTATTGTCGTTGAGGTAGCCAGTCGATAGATACAACGTTCCCTTACATAATGTGATGACGTTTTGAACACTGACGAGATTTATTACCTCTCTTGATTTGTTCTTGTTCGTCCCTTCTTCCATCCAGTTCACCAGTGTCCTCAATGAAACTATAATTAAAATCTAACTTCTTTTACCCGTTTAGATGTTCTGGTCGCTGTAAACTCGTTCGAAAGAGATTCAGTATTTCTGGTTGCTGTTTTTGCTGTTGAAAATTAGGCGTCTCATTCTTTTAAAACGTTATGTCAGCTTTGTCGGTTTGTTTGGACTCCTACTTTCATATTTGGGTTGTTGCGTCTATGATATCTCTCCTCGACAGGGTTGAATCAAAACCTATTAGTCTCCTCAGTCCTTACATCTTTTCTGGATCCTTTTTCTCTCTATTGCAAGATGGTCGATTGGTCCTCTTTTCATAGCCATTTTTCAGCCATTGTTCCACTGAGCGAATGGAGGCGGTCCCTTTTCTCAGGCAACCTCGTATCACGCGTTATCCTGCAACATTATTCGGCTGTGTTGGAAATGAACGAAAAACACTAGTAAATAAATGATGTACAGTAGGTGATATGTGAAATAATCACAGTCATATCTTACCAAAGCATTACTCTATAAGTCAGTTTTCATTATAGTCAATTACCTATCAAAGTCTGCGTGGGCCAAGGAAATTCAAGAAATACGAAGTATTATGAATCTGCGCCAGCACTTTTCTATGTATTTCACACCAAACTTTCGGCACTGTAATGATGCCTGTAGAATGTGATGCAAGCAGTATCTCAGAATAACATTTGCAAGTTTCAGTGGGTGAGATAATGTGGTCGCAGTAACAAAATCTTCATGAAGGGTGTATTGTGTATGACCAATTTCTGGAAACGTTGATGAGCAAAATTCTCTTGTCTGATATACTGTAGCCATTTCTATCACCGGAACTCAAATGTTGAATGTTTTCGGAAGTACATCATAGCAACGTATTATGCAACGCTCAGTGGCAAAATAGCAGCAAACTAGTTCTTTCAGTAGGTAGTGGGAGATTTCATAAGCACCACCTGAACATTGTAGAACCAGTATAAAATAAGTAAACAGTAGTAATTATATTTGCTATAGAAATCAGCTATCCTTGTATTACATTCTTTCAGTATCTTCTTTTGTTTTCACTTTTACTATTTTCCACCCAATGAGAGACAGTTCTGATGCTTCAAATTAGCTTGCAATTGCTTTTTAACTTTTACTTTCATGCAAGTATTCAAGACGTAAACTTCCTTTCCCATGCACCTAATCTTTCAGGCTACCTGAGGGGTATCCAGAGGGAAATAACTTCTGTCATACTGACGTTAAGTCATAACCTCAGTGGTTCTTCGAGCCAGCATTGAATATTCCTCTCGAGATCTCATCTCTTGGTATCTGAGAGCCTTAAGTAAATAATGCTCTGTTAGCGAAACTATTTGTGACGTTTCATCGTCCCTTTCCAGTCTTAATTCTAGCTGATATCCTAACAGACCTAAACTTGTTAGTTTACAGAGCAGCAGATTTATAGGTACTATTCATAGCTGTGTTATCATACGTGTGATTTTTTCTCCTTCATCGCTGACTTAATTTTCCTATTCATGCTTTTTCCCGAGGTTCAAGAATCATTATCTCCATACCTTTTTTTTTTTTTTTTTTACTCAGCCTTGAATAACACTTCGTTTTTCCACAAACCTTTTTATTGGACATTATATGAATGATATTATGTGGTATAGTATGGGACAATTCCTTGGAGACTGATTCGAATGATTTTTTTTATTCTGTGTCTCATTACTCCTGATTTTTATGCGATAAAAATGAAATCTTGTCTTCCTTTCTTACTCTGTGTCACATCCAATCTTTATATTCATTTGATGATAAGGAAGTTCGGCTTCTCTCTCTCTCTCTCTCCTATTCTGTGCCCCATCCATTTTTAATATTCGTTGTATGAAAATGAAATTTGAACTCTCTCCTATCCTGTGTTTCATCCACTCATAATATATATTAGATGAAAATGAAATTTGTCCTCTCTGTGTCCTACCACTCTTTATATTAATTTTACGAAGATGGAATTTTTGGCATCTCTCCTATTGTTTGTCCAGTTCACTCCTTTTTTCCACTTTATAACGATGAAATTTGGCCTCTTTCTCTTGTCCTGTGTCCCATCCACTCCTACTATCATCAGATGAAGATGAAGATGAAATTTGGCTTCTCTCTTGTATCCTGTGTTCCATTCACTTTCAATAGCCATTGATGAGGCTGATTTTGTCATCTCTTTCCTATTCTGTGGCCCATTCACTCCTAATACCCATTGATGAGGATGAAATTTGGCTGGTCTTTCTTACGCCCCATTCACTCCCAGTAGCCATTGATTGAGATGAAATTGAGCCTCTCTCTCTCTCTCTTGTATTCAGTGTCCCATTCACTCTTAATAACCGTTGATGAGGGTGAAATTGGCCTCCGTCTCTCTTTTATTTATAAATTTCAGAAACATGGAGTGGGTGGGTATGTTCTAGGATTACTTCAAGATTTCCTTACATGTAGGCAGCACCGAGTTGCTGTTGGTGGGATCTTTAGCGAACTAAGACCTATTGTGTCTGGAGTTCCATATGGAAGAGTTCTCCGCTCACTGTTATTTTTATTGTATACAAGTGATATGGCTGTTGACCTGGAAAAAAAGATTGTTCAGTATGCCGACGATGCTACGCTTGTGGGCGTAGTAAAGTCTCTGCTTACGAGAAATGAAGCTGCTCTTAGTCTCAATCGTGTCATGGAGCGGATTAGCGAATGGCGTAGTCCACCGGGTATGAGGCCGAACTTCAATAACATGAAAACACTATTGACTAGCAGATCTCGTACAGCTTTTCCACCCCATCCTCCCCTTCAGGTGGATGGGACTGCTGAATGAGTTTGAAGTTTTAACTATTCTAGTTGTAACTTTTGACTCACAACTTACTTTTGAGAAACATCTAATGAAAGTGTTGGCAAATGCCGCGCAAAAGTTAGGTATTGTACGTAAGGCCTCATATATTTATAACAGTGATAAAATCAGTGCAGCCAGTTTTAGGTCATTTGCCCTTACTTTACTAGAACACTGCTCTCCAGTGGATGTCTGCTTCTGCCAGAGATTTATCGCTTTTAGAATGAGTGGTTCGTGGTGGTAGGTTTCTGTTTTCTAATATTAGCAGTTTTGATTGGGCCGTTGGCGGATGGTCTCTTGTATGTCAATTTTTCGTAAGTCGTATTTTTATAGAGATCTTTCACACTCACAATTGATCCCTGATTCCCTTTACCTGTCGAGAGCAACCAGATTTGCTAAACAGCAGCAACTATATGCAGTAAATGTGCCTCGCTGTCGAACTTCTCAGTTCCAGGGGTCCTTAATTCCTCACATCATTGGAATGTGTACAGTCTTCCTGAAGATGTCGTGCAAGTGAAGATGCAATGCATTACTACCCTAATATAATTCTCCTTGCATTCTAAAAGTTTACTTATATTTTTATGCATTTATTTGTTAATTTAGTCATTCATTTTCCTTTTTTGATAAGTGATCTCATCTTTCTGTATTTCCCTTTACATTCTGTTACTTCTTTCTAATGAACACCACATTATTTGGAGGCTTGAATTTCAAGTCAGTTGCCCCAGTAGGTTGTTTCATATGAATAGGGTTCATCTTCTGAATAATAATAATAATAATAATCCCGTGTCCCATTCGCTCCTAATATCCATTGATTATTGTGAATTTTGGCCTCTCCTGTCCTGTGCCCCATTCACTCCTGATATTTAGCCTCGCTCTCCTATCCTGCGTTCCATTCACTCGTATAGCCTAGTCGGTTTCGTTCCATCTGTCCACCCATAGGTGAAGATGTGGCACATGCGCATAGCACTTGATTGACTGCAATCAAAGTTTCCGATATCGTTAGCTTATTATGATAAATATTAAACAATTTGTTCAGTAACATATTTGAATATTTATATGTACGAAGAACCCTCCCCCCTTCTTATAGAAATCATAAACATGCAGATTTGTATCGATAATATACCAACACAAGCACACAAAGGCGAGCTTGTGTCAAGTAGTCACCTCAGATCAGACACACACGAACGATAATCTCGGTATAGCACAGGCTACACTTAGACTTATGCTCACAAAATGCTCAAATTACGATTTTCTTATCATTCAAATTTTCATGTACAGTTTCATTGCATGCATATAAAATAACTTTATTCTGATACCAACGTAATATTTATGTCCATAAACTGAAAAATAACATTTAATATTATTTACCGCTAGAGCCAGATATTTTATTTTACAGGCCCTCGTTTAAACATGCATTCATTCCATTTCAGTCAAAATTATTCTTTTAATATAACTTTTATTTATTCATTCTGTTCAAGCATCGTTTCAGTGCCTAACAATGAAAAAAAAAATGTATGCCTAGGCTAGCCGTTTATGTATGTCATCAGAACTCAATGAGATTTCGAACTTTTTTCGATAAGTCATTTAGGAAAATAGTCCCTAAAGTTCCCAGTCACAGACCTCTTATATGATATGTGTATACAAGAAAAATGACATAAATATGAAAAGTATTCTGAAAATGCATTGCTCTCAAGCCATATATTAACTGATAACGCCCGCCTTTCAGCCGATACGGCAGTGGCTGGCCCATTCACCTTCCCCAGGCCCCAGGCAGCCTCATAGACAGCAATATGTCACGCTATTTCGAATATTAACATACTCATGTAATTTACAAGCAAGAAGTGATCAAAGTATCTTCTATTCGCACTCGTATAACCAAATGCCTTTTTATTTACCTACAGTACAGTGAGATAAAAAATAATTATTAAAAGCCTATCGTTCGATTTCATTTGACCTGAGTAAGCTGTTTGTTACAAGCTCGTCATTCGTTTGTTTGTACTGATATGTTATCGATACAAATGGGCATGTTTATGATGTAAATAAGGTGTGAGGGTTCTTTGCATATATACGCATTCAGATGTATTGATGAAGAAATAGTTTGCATCGTTATCACAGTAAGCCTACAAAATAGGAAGCACCGATTTCAGCCAGTTGTGAGCTAGATATGCGCATAGCTACATCTACCTAAAACCAATGTTTTTGAGTGGACAGATTGAATGAAGTAGACTATAATAACTACTGATGAGGATGAAATTGGGCCTCTCTCTCTCCTATCCTGTGTTCTGTCCACCCTGCTTTTATTTGATAAAAATGAAATCCAGCCTCTCTCTCTCCTATCTTGTGTCCCATCCATTCATAATTGCAATTTGATTGGCATTAAATTTGGCCACTTTTCTACCTTCTGGCTCATCCAAAACCTGTATCCATTTGATGACGATGGAATTTGACCTCTCTGTTTTACCTTGAGTCCAGTCCATTCGAATTTTCATTTGACGAAAATGAAAGCTTAGCTCTTTTCCATCAGTATTTTTGCCTATGTGCACATGTCTGTGTATATTCATATTACCTGGAGTGTATGTTGAAGTGCTCTGACAATTCAAATGGCTCAATTCGCTTTTAAGTTATTGGGTGTATTGTTCTCTATATCAAAAATTCTTATTCATCTCAATTATTGATGCTTAATATTGACGTCATTTTGTTATGAGGATTGTTATCAATGTGTTCCTTCTCGATTCATGTGCTCGAATCGAAACTCAATCTGACTAGCCACCGTGCATGTTCTGTAGATCCTCTGTCTATTTTATGGTAGGCTAAACCTGTCTACTCATGATAGGTAATATTTCGGCCCTGTGATATATGATGCAAGTAATGAGATATGATGGAAATAATGAACACATGAGCACGTGCTTCACAGAGATAAAGTTTGACCTTATGTAAAAAAAAAAAGGTTTAACAGGACACTTAATGCTAACGTTTCTGCTAGTCATCTTATTCTTTCTAGAAGCGACAGTGCTATAAGTATTTACATATATATATATTATATATATACACATTTATATACATATATGTAATATGTATATGTGTGTGTGCGTGAATTTCTGGCTCACACCGGGAACGAACCTCGGAGAAGGGGTAATTCGAAGAAATTGATAATTTTATTAGCAATATAAGAAGTAGAAGCAAAATATCAATCTGATAAAATAATGTAGTTACACTGTGTGATAACGTATTATGTAAATATAATGCAAATAATTAACCACCCCCTAGTAAACTAAACATTGTAAATAAAACTAATAGCAACCCGACCAAAACCCAAACTGCAGTCCTCTTGGAGCTAGAAATAGAATGGAGGACTTTAGTAAGTCAAATAAATGAAATCCTCACCCGACTGTGTGTCCTTATCCAGAATTTTGAAGAAAGATTGGAAGCAGAAGTGAGAAAATATGAAAAAGACGGTATCAAAGAAGTCAATGCCACTAAGGCGATCTTAAAAAAAAAAAAAAAAAAATATATATATATATATATATATATATATATATATATATATATATATATATATATATATATATATATATATATATATATATATATATATATATATATATA
Source organism: Macrobrachium rosenbergii (assembly GCF_040412425.1). Classification (NCBI taxonomy): domain Eukaryota; kingdom Metazoa; phylum Arthropoda; class Malacostraca; order Decapoda; family Palaemonidae; genus Macrobrachium; species Macrobrachium rosenbergii. The sequence continues at coordinate 19,392,225 of NC_089795.1, forward strand.
TTAACTCATTTTTTTAACTCAACAAGGGACCGAACCCAGTCTTTGAGTGAGAGTCCAGGGCATTAGGAATTCGGGCACAAAGGTCATAAAAGGAGTTCGAACCTTAGGTACGTAAGTACTTAGTTTCCAACTCCTTTTATGACCTTGTGTTGAATTGCTAATTCCCTGGACTCTCACTCGAAAGGCCAGGGTTCGGTTCTTTAATGGTAAGTTGAAAGTTTATATCTGTAAAACACGTTCCCATGTGTTTATTTCCATATATATATATATATATATATATATATATATATATATATATATATATATATATATATATATATATATATATATATATGTATGTATATATATACACACACACACACACACATATATATATATATATATATGTATGTATGTATATATATAAATATACACACACACACACACACACATATATATATATATATATATATATATATATATATATATATATATATATATATATATATATATATATATATATGTATATATATACTGTATATATATATGAGAGAGAGAGAGAGGTGGGGGGGCTTTCCGAATCTGATGCTGGTATTAGGCATGGAAATGTTTACCTTGATCCTCAATATACTGGTCATTTGCATGTCGGTACATCAATATAATCCCTGCTGAGTTTATTGCCTTTTTATGTCTAGAAATTAAAATTTCCAGGCATGGCAACAGAGATTTAGTGAATGGGTAAGGTCCCTATAGCGACGAAGAGAAACTTTAATTATAAACATATTGTGGATTTAAAGATTTTAGGAAGCGTGACTTCGTTGACTTTTAGATTTGGCAACATTTAATTTTCAACGGCACGAGCAGATGCTGCTGTCCAGGCTGGAGATGCCGTTGGTGTGACAAAAAGTCCTCAAAGAGCCAAACACTGAATCCTCTTAAGTTGCCTACTTCTTTTCTTTGCGCAAAAGGAATCATAAATTGTTTGCCCTTGTCATGCCAGCTTATCCCACAGACCAGGACACAATGAGCATGTAAAACTGTTCTGCTTCAGTAGAGCTGTGTATTCAAATGGCAGACTTTTGAATGCTAGAATTTAGAATCTGGAAAGTGTGAAATTGCTGGAGCTGTTCGCTGTTATGTAATGAAGTATTTTCTGTAAGCTTTGATCCTGTAGTTGAGAAAGTTGCGATGCAATTTTGCGTTTTAGTTAATTTTATTTACGACTAAACTTCAACTTGAATTTTGAGACGTGAACTTGACATAACAAATACGAAATTCAGTCAAAGTTCTCGATGTTAGCAATAAACAAACAATATATGAATGAATTGTGCAGACAGTAGGAACATTTATTCTGTGAAGGTGAATGCCAGTCTAGTCATCAAGTCAGTCAACTGTAAATCTAGAGAGAGAGAGAGAGAGTTATGAGAGTTATGCCCTTGTGTGTATATATATATATATATATATATATATATATATATATATATATATATATATATATATATATATATATAAAACCTTACACATCATGATATATGATGTACGTTCATATTATATATATGTATATTATATATATATATATATATATATATATATATATATATATATATATATATATATATATATATATATATTTATATATGTGTGTGTGTGTGTGTTTATTGTGTTCACGCTATGTATACACATTTAGAATCCTTCTGATGAAATATCGACTTTGACATGAATTTTACCCGCATGAAAAGAACTCAAGTAGGTATTTTTGAAGTTATTGCAGAACCAAACAAATCCGTCAGCATTGCAAAGGTTTGCTAAAGTTAATCCTATTGACACCAGTGCTTTCATGGGCGCCACGTGGCATCGCCCCAAAGGGAATTCGAAAAACTTCTTTATTCGTTTTCCTCTTTTGTCAAATGCTTTTTTTTTTTTTTTGTAATTTGTGAAGCATGTATAGTGCAGGAAAAATGTAAAAGTGCAAGTAGATATAATTTTTCAAGTAACGTAACTCGAAATTTCATCATAAATGAACTCTTACCAAACAAACCCTGAATCTTGGTGACTTTGTATCCCCAGGGGAACTACAGTATAGTATGAGTGCTGAACCGTTCCCCACTAGGATTTGGAGCCATGTGGAAAAACTTTCAACATTTTGATGTTACACTCCGCCCCTCAAACAAATTCAAAATTATCACATTGACGTCTAATTTATAGTGAACTGTGCGAAATATATAGTTATTTTCTAATTGATAAGTAACTTATCCCCACAGTATCTCTGAAAACGATAAGGGCGGAACAAATGTGCATACAGGAAGGAAATTACTTCAAACTACATGTGGATGAGTATTGGTTAACTCTGAAATGTGAATATACTCAGCTAATTTTCAAGAACAACTCCCGTAGGGGGCCAGCGCCGTCAGTGCACCTCATGTGGTGCACTGTAGGCATTACTTAAGGTTCTTTGCAGCGTCCCTTCGACCCCTAGCTGCAACCCCTTTTATTCATGTTACTGTACCTCCTTCCATATTCTCTTCCTTCCATCTTTCTTTCCACCCTCTCCAGTCAAATGTTTCATAGTGAAACTGCGAGGGTTTATTCCTTTCAATCCTTTTTATTGTCAGCGCTGAATTTCCTCATAGGTCTCAGCGCTTGGCCGTTGGCCTAAATTCTATATTCCATTCTATTCCATTTTCAAGAACAACCTTGCAGTTTTCTTCGGTAATTAGTTAACTAAGCCTTTTGAACACAGACACCTGTTGCATGCCTTCTTGGGCTTTTGAATACCAATGTATTTCATCTCGCTTACCTTAGGTATTCAGGCTGTCGCTGCAGAGTGCCAAGTGTCCTATAAGGAAGCTCTTGAAGCAACTGTTGACATGTTAGTTTGTCATAGATATTTTTTATTGGTACTTGGATCAAATTACTTTCTAAACCAAGGGTCAGGTGTTAATTCGGATATATCTGTAAAGTGAAAGTCAGATGCACCATATTCTATTAAGAAAATGTCCAGCACACTCAGAGATGTTGTGTAATATGTGCATACAGCCGTAGACTACTGCACAGAAGCAGCTAGTGAAAAGGGAAGAGGTACTAGTCACCTTTCATTCAACCAACCTTTCATCACTGTAAACCTTAGGTAAGATGCCATTCTGTCCTTGTGGAGCTCGTGTAGTTACACATGTTGAGCAGCCACTAGATGTCCTGAAGAGAAAGTATCCAAAGAATCAAGGGAGACCTCCTTCCCTCAGTCTTTGTGCTACTGGGAAGTCCCTTCTGAACACTAGAGGTAGAGTAATGCCCAGGGTTTTGGAATTGTCACCCTTGCCAGACGACTTGTATTCCAGCTTTATGACCTGACACCAAAACAAGGCTGTATTTTTAAAAAAAATTTTCTCATGCCTACTAGTAATATAAAAAAATTATTGGACACAACAGCATCCCATTCCATAGCAAGCATCACCTACAAAGCATTGCGTTAAGGAGATAGAAAGTCTCGAGTTCCCCATATGGGGCTGAGTCTTTGACAAGACTGATTGAAAAAATGAGAACAAGAGGATCCCCAACCCTCTGAGTGCTGCACTAGATAATACTTCCAATGGAAGGTTATTTATCAGTTCACAGACTAACTGCGCCACCTATAGGGACCAGGTCTTTGTTCCTCTGGTACACAGTATATATATTATCATGTCAGATGCAGGGAAACAGTTTGGTCAAGCAACCGAAAAGGAATTCTCTGATCTAGATATCAGAGTCCACTGCTTGCAGTACACCATGAAAAAATGGAGACTGAGGCAGCCAATAAGATGATGAAGCCTCTGGGGTAAAACCCAAGGTGCAGGTTATTACGGAGTGCTGGTGAGAGACCCTGGCTTCTTCCCTGAGGATATTCCATGAATGAATGAGCCTGCTAGGTGCCTCTCCAATTTGGCTGCCACATTTCCATGGGAAGAGAACCCTCAGGTCAAGCAGGGTCTGGGGCTGAACAATGGGGTCCCCCAGCTAAAACAGAGGGAGAAGATGTGATGATTGATACTGCATCTGCTTCAAGGATTGTGATGAGTTCCTAGACACTGACTCACATTTTGAAGATTTGAAAACATCAAAGATGACCAAATGTAAACACCTTGTCTGTTTTCAGTTGTAGAGTCAGAAGCGGAATTAGCCATCCTAGTCCCCCAGATGACCTAAGGAAAGAGACATTGCACGCTGGTCGACATGTGTGGAGCAATACCAAGGTTTGCATGGTCTGGGATGGATTTAAGCCAAGCCAGGCTAGGGTTGAGAATGATCTGGTTCGGTACAGCATACAGGCAAACAGCTATGCCCATGACAGGTGTAGAGACTGGCCATAAGCACATCCTGAGTATGATGAGGTGGCTGCAAAGAACCAGCACAGCTGATAGTCTGGGAAAATGCAGACCCCTCTCTACATACACAGAAGCACAACAGGGTTGGTCCTCCTCTCCTGAGAAGAACCAGTAGGTGATGGATAGTGACTGAAGTTGCACAGTTGGGAGTGGGTATGAGCAGGGTCATGTACTGGTGATCAGTCACACACAAGTTCATAAATGGATAAGGAGGAGGGAGAGGAGGATTGGAGGGAGAGGGAAAAATGGCACTTCTTTTGACCCCCTGCAATCTCAGGCCCTCCAGGCTTTTCCCAGCTCACTAAGAATGTAGTTGAGACAGGCATCCATGAAGGAACAGGAGAAGTGGTGGAAGTTGCTAAAGTAGTAGGAACAACAGGAACAAAAGGATCAGTGGTGTGAGCAGTGATGATCCTGGAGAGGCTACTGCAAAAACAGAAGGTTCCACTGAGGCTGAGGCAAGCAAGGAGCTCTTGGTCATGCCAGGTGCTTGAGGAAAGCATAAAGGGGAGGGTTTCCCATAATACTAAAGGTCACAGTTCCTTCAACAGCTTCTTCATTTCCTGGGGATGCCTTGGAATTGCTGCACAGAAGAGGCAATGAGGGTTGTAGGTATTTTAGTGGCACCACCCAGAGTACCCGCCAAAGAGGGTCCTTGTTTTATAACCATCCACTCCAAGCTTACTGTCCTCGGATCGAGCGAGGGGAGGATGGGCATACTTGGTCTTTGTAGCAGGAGAGTTGGCAGGTGTATGGGAAGAGCAGGAGGGAATGACTGCATATTCCAGTCTGAGGCCCTCCATGACTTCTTTAGCTTTAACATGTACTTCTTCCATTGAGTAGGCTACCAAGCAAGACGATTTATCCTGTTAAAGGACAGTATGAATGTGTGACATATGACGTGAGAAGACTAAAAATGAGGGTCAGTGTAAAAAGGAGGCAAACCTCGCTCACACACACGGGCACGTCCAGAACGTCTACCCATTCAACCATCCTTAAAGGAGGGAGAATTAGACCATTATTCCTACCATAGTCGAAATACAATCCAAAGTCATCAACCATTTAAACCAGAAAACACAGAAAAAAAAGCTTCAACGACGGCCAACTAAGCACAGATGTGTTGAGTTGACAGCAAGATGACAGAAGGAGAAATAATGCTAACAGACTTATCTGCTGTAGTCAAGAGCCTTGTTACTAAGCTTCAACGTCGAAGGTATCCGTATTTAAGGCAACAGTTTTTAATTCGTAAGAACAAACAGAATGTAAACAATAGAAAAGGGCAAAAAAGAGGAGGGAGGAGTGTTTCAAGTAGTTGAGGTTTATGAATCTGCACTTACTAACAATATGCTCATTTTCGAAATGACCTAGAGCTTGCAAGAAAACATATATAAATTTTTACATTTCTAGATATTACTTTTTCTTTAACATATCAGGTTTTTAAAAAGCCCCAAAAGTAAAAAATTACTTATCGGAATAAAAATTTCTAAAATGTTAACGATAAATATATTGTTGGCTATGTTTACGAGTTTTCTTTATATAGAGAGTGAAATATGAAAACGAATATGATTTATATTTAGGATTCACTGCCTCATTATATGAGGACATCCAGCCTGTTGAGCCCAATGGAGTGATAACTGAGAATATGAGGCTGGACAGAAAAGCTTTAATTCTAGGTTTTACTCAGGAAATATAGAATTTTCCATTGTATTTAAAAGGATCAAATTTATTTCTTTATATTTGTATTGCTGAAAGATGAGATATTTAATTAAAAACTAGGATATTTGGGGTAATATTCTTCCAGTCGTTTCTGGTGACATGTAAGACAGCCTCGTCGGGAAAAGATAGATGACTGCCACAAAAATACTAAATTTCTAGTTTATGACCGTCGATTGAAAAGGCCTGAAAATATCGTATACTGTTAAGATAAACTCTTTTCTTGGCTATTATTTTGCATTGCAGCGATCTCTTTTATTGTAAGTGTTGATTTTTCACAAGTTTTTTTGTTGCTTTAGCTTTTTGTATATGATTCTCTCAGGTTGTACTGCATTCGAATGCCTTTGTTAAGTACAAGCCGTGCTCAGTATTGGCCTTCTTCCGTAATCACAATTAAAAAATATTAAAATGAACATAAATGCCATGTGGAATGAACCATCGAAATTATAATAGAGTTAATTGCAAAATGTTTTATATGGTTCAATGCATTTCCCAGCAAATTCTTTGATATGCATTTTAGTTGTATCAAGTCATGGGAGTTTATGACAGGAAAAAAAACCACGAACATTACTGTATACCTGTGAAATTTACACATTATATGACATCATCAGTACTGTAAAATCTTTTTTTGTTATGCAATATTTTACCTGTAAAATGTTATTTTCCTCACTGGTTCCATATTGGGAGATTGAATGCCTCGACGAGAGATAGAAAGAGGTCCTGTGTAGCAGAATAGACTAGGAAAGAGAAAGTCAATCCTTTAAGCATTTCATTATTGGTTTCATCCCGGTGGTGCGAGAATGACTTCGTTAAGGCCCTTGCAGTTTGGTGGTCTGTTTGCAGGAAAAACTAACACTCGTGTGTTATGTTTCTCTCTCTCTCTCTCTCAGCTGCAACCCACAGCAGCTGACTAGCAACTAAGTACTTGATTTGCTGCCTAGGTCAACAGACACTAAATTCCATGGAATGCGACCATATCTTGTCTTAGTAGTCCAGGAGTAATAGGTTTAGAACCTGAACGAATTCATAACAAGCTGAAACTTTCAGGAAATGCTCAGAAAACTGTCAGGAAAAACATACTAAAAGTCCCCAAGAATCCACCTTGGGGCTTTTGAGAAATTCAAGATGGTGTCCAAGATGGCTGCTGTCTTGAGATTTTCTTATATTTCAGGCTTAAAACATCATGGAAATGCAAATACTGTAATGAGACGAAATATATGTTTTTTGTGGAAGGGAATTCAATTTCAGTAATACCTTAAAGATTTAGTGAAATCCTTATCCAGTTATGCATAGCTATGAGCAATTTTCACCATATCTGTGGTAATAATGTAGAAACCTTAGAAGTCAAATTAGAATATTCATGGATTGTATGAAATACATTAACAAAAAACGATTATTAAGAAAACAAATGCATTTTTACAACATGACACATGCTAACCCTTAGTCATCATCTTCATCATCAGTTTCTGGAGAAACATGAGTTGAATCTTCGGTTTCTCCCTCAGCATCCAGCAAGGATGGCATTGGTGCTTCATTGTTGCAGGTATGATCAGTGCATTTTGTACATAGGGCAGAACAGTGTACCCCCGTCTTCGTGCAGCCACATGACACTCCACAGCCATCTGCTCTGCAGCCACAAGAGATCATGTTGAGCAGAGTGTATGGAGCAATAGGATGGTCAGTGTCAACTGGTGTCAGGATGTCCTCCAGTTTCCATCCCCATGCAAGGCTGCAGGGGCCTCCCCATCCATTCCTGATTAGTGAGATATGTTCTGTAGGAATGTTGCTTGGCTGCAGAACTTGTTGGAGGTAAAGTTATCAACTGGAATGTTGAGGAAAGTGACATTCTGCTGATCGCCTTGTAGGTGATGTAGTGGAACTCGTCCAGTGATGCACAACTAGATGCACCATAGAGCTTCAGGAGGAAGCTTCACCTGCTTCTTGTACTTGCTGATGAGTGCTGTCTGCATTGATGAATGTGTTAAGTAGGTCATACTCCTTATTGTTATGCACCAGGTTGAATGCCTTGCACTTCTGTTGTTGGTACAGAGCAGACACTGTGTCGCATCTAGTTATGGCATGCAACACCATCAGATATTTACTTGTGTCACCAATGCTTGCTTGAATGTCGTGAACTCTGTTGAGTGTTGTGGAGTTCTTGCAGCATAACATGTACAGGTCCATGTTTGTGGTTGTTTGCGTCACCAGCATTGCCAGCGGGTCAGTGTCAGTTCCGTCAACAACCACCAGTTTGGCAGACTGCCAGAGACATAGCAGTTGACACAAGGCATCTGCATCAGCTTGCGCCTGCTTCACCTGGATGCCTGCTTGACTCAGCAAGCCACTGAGCATCTCTATGAGATCTCCTTGTTGTGGTTCTTTGCCAAGAAATGCTGTCTGAGTAGAAGTGGTTTGCATGTTCTGGTCAAATAGGACTTCACTGGATGTTGACTTCTTTGCCCTGTGTAGTTGCTCTGCTGCCTTGGTGGAGACTGTTCTGTAGCCATCAAAGACAGTAGTAGTGCCACCCCCATAGTGCCTCAGGATGTAGTTAATGTAGCACTGGCACACACCTCCATAGCTTGATGGCTGCGGTCAGACTACTGACTGCAACAGATGGCCTCCATCTATGACAAACTGGCTGTTGTTTGGAATATTGGGGTGTACAGGGGAAAATGACTTGAGGAGAGTACGTAGGACACTCTTGGTGGTTTCTGCATGGCACCATCTTGAAACAGGGATGGAGGTTGAGGAGCCAGCTCATATGACATGAAGTGCTCCATGTCAGAACTAGTCTTGAGGAAACATGTGAGCCTGTTGAAGAAGAGTGTGGGAGTCACCTGTGTGTCTTACCCCCTAATGTTGATACTGTTCTTATCTCCCATAGTCTTGACTTTGTCACTGCAATGCAGGGTGGTCTCTGTGAACTGTTTCCCTGTTATTTTAGATACTGCAGTTTGACCAATCTGCACAGCATTGTCACAGTTGACAGATGTGTCAGCTACAACACCAGTGGAAATAGATACTAGGCTATCAGGTTGGTAACCTGCAAATGGTGGATGTGCCTGCAGCCACTGGAGGAAGACATCGTAGTCTTTCTTGTCTGCAGCCTGATTGGATGAACGAAGATCTTTGTGTTGTTCAGAGGTAGCAGTGTGCACACCAGTGAACTTCTCCAAAGCATCACACAAAGGAACACAGTGAGGCAGTGCCTGTACCCATTTGGTTAAGGTACTGTCTGTTATCCCTCTACCATGGGTCATCCTCATCAGGAACTGCTCGATTATCTGGTTGAAGTTGCCAGACCAGAACTCATTGGCTTGGCAAATGGTGACATACCCCTTTGCAGAGAACAGCGTGCCTGGGTGGCATGACTTTAGCAACGAAGTTCATCTGCTGCAAGTACAGTCTGGTAGACTTGGCATATGGAAGATAACCTTCTGCATGGAAATGTGGGATCATCTGCACACAGTTGACCATGAGCTAGACTTGGTGGATGTACTGCACCCATAACTTCCTTGTTCTCCTCTGTGTGGTAGCTTGATCTAGGTTGTGAGTGAGAAACTGTTGAAACTCTTGCAGACTTTCATCTTCATCTATCTCAGCAACATCTTCATCTTGGTCCACTGTGTCTTGGTACAGACTGCCCAGGTGTTCCTTGTTAGTCTGGCTCTCCCAGTCTAACTTGTCGAGCAGTACATAGATGAGGGCCAGCAAGGTCAGAATGTCGGTACGCACTGCTCAAGAGAAGGCATAACCTATGAGCATATGCACCACAGAACCTTTGGCATCCACTTGTTCTCACTCACTGTCATGATCTGCCCAGTGCTGCCTAGGTAGGACATCAGCAGGTAGAAGCCACGAAGTTACACCACTTTGTCCAAGTCTCTGGAGGCAGCATTAATTTCAGAAGCCTTTTGATACAGAGGCTGATCAAATGTTACTGGGCAGATCTTGAGGTTGTGCTTGTCACTTTGTGTCTGTGCAAAGCACAGTGCAGTGTAGATAGTGCTGGGGTTGCTAGGTTCCAGATTGATGAATGGAAGAGTCTCAATTCTAGAGGTCTGGAACTCATCACTTTTCAGAACAATTTTCATGAAGCTACTCCAAGGCAGACACGGTGTCAAGTTCAACATGTACCCAGGATATGGTGAAAATTGCTCACAGCTATGTGTAACTGAATAAGGATTGCATTAAATCTTTAAGATCTTACTGAAATTGAATTCCCTGCCCCAAAAAAACATATATTTTCACTCATTATTTGCATTTTTATGATGTTTTAAGCCTGAAATGTGAGAAAATCTCATGCTAGCGGCCATCTTGGACACCATCTTGAATTTCTCAAAAGCCCCGGTGGATTCTTGAGAACTTTTAGTATATTATTCCTGACACTTTTCTGAACATCCTGCAAGTTTCAGCTTGTTATTAATTTGTTAGAAGTTTGACTCAAATTTGACTTAATACTCCTGGGCTATAGCTCGAACGCTAAGAGAAAACGAAAGATATTAAAACTCTTGAGCTAGTAATTGAAGAGAGAGAGAGAGAGAGAGGTGGGTGTTGGTCTGTGCAACGAGCAAAGATATTAGAGAGAGAGAGCTGAAAGTCAGAAAACAGCGCACTCTGATCTACCCAAGAATATTTCTGAAAAATTCTGGACGAACAAACGCCTTTCATAACATGAGGAGCATGATATTAAAAATTCAGAATGATTGAGGGATTTGGCGTTTGTCAGAATAGCGATAGCAATAATTGCATTAGTGCAAAAAAAAAAAAGAACTGTACTATTTAGTGTAAACGTCTGGTAATTAGTGTAACAGTGTACAATAAGTGAAGCCAGTGATCTCATCTCCAAATATTCAGGCGAGGAGCAAATTCATTCCTGCTCTCTACTGACGTCTCCTGAATTCAGGTGTATAAGTTTTATTTTCTGTTCCCTCGTGTTTATTTATTTATCACCGTTTTCTTATAACTTGAGCTCAGTCTCTACAGGCTGATTTCCCTCTTGAGCCTTCTCGGGTTTGTAGTCTGTTGACTCTGTCCATAAGGGTTTCCAGCTGAAGATTTAAAGAAATAAAGAAACGATAGGATCGTGTTTTTAATTTTTTAGTTCAGATTCACCAATGCTGTGTAGCCGCGTACATAAGAAAGTAAAGCCTTTACAGGAGAACCAGATTACCAAGCTACTTTTGACGCAAGTAAAAATAACCAGAGTGAATACAACGGCAACATGAAATTTAAACAAAAATCATTCATATATCCTCTACTTTTTGTAGCGGGTATATGGATAATTTTTCATTCTAATTTTCTTTTTAATTTCGCTTAAAATTCCTTTATTAAATATGCAATGGTGGGACACTCCGAGAACGAAACAGCTGCCACGTTTCTAAAAGGCTTCAGCTCTATTGAAGGAACCTTTTTTCAAGTTTAGCCAGGCTTGAAAGATTGCGATAAAACAACATAAGTTACTTGTCATTTTTTAAAATCAGATATATAAATGGAAAAAATAGAGCTTTATATATATGGGGAAATAAGCACATCAGTACTCATTGATATTAGTAATGTAAATAACTGTTGCATATTTCCACTGTAGTACTTCATGGTTAGAACAAAACAAAGAAATATGCCTGTGGACCCTATTCTGAAAATCTTGTAGTTAGTGTTAAAATAAGGAACCAGAATTTCGCTCAGCTTTAAAATTTTGGCCTTTTCAGTATAGACAATATCTCGTCGTTCTCCATCGCTTTAAAATAATTCATTATAAATGAAAAGTTTTCCGTACAAATGGTCTTAAATCGAATTGCTCACATTAGTCATCTTGTTTTAAGAGTAAGGTGTAAGTTTTCTGTGCACAAACACTGTTCTTAAATAGATATTTCATGCTTTCTCACAGGTTTGTTTGCAACAGTTTTAAAATGAAAATATCCTAAATGAATATAGCTCATTACATTGGAAGGCAGAAGTAATTTACGAAATGTTTACGTTTTTGAGAATAAGGGAATGACTAATGAGATGTCATTTAAATAGGAGGAGAGTGCGTCTTTGTGCATGTTAGAGAGAGAGAGAGAGAGAGAGAGAGAGAGAGAGAGAGAGAGAGAGAGAGAGAGAGAGAGAGAGAGAGAGAACAAAATCTAATTAATATTGTTAAACGCCTTTACAGTAGCAGAGATTGACCAGAATTGCAAGTTGAAATTCTACAAAAGGAAAGACAAAGCGAGAGAAAGAGAGAGAGAGAGTATTAATTTCTACTCTTCCTTCATAGAGTATCTGATTTTTTTTTCTCCTGGTTGTGCTCTTGAATATAATTCGAAATTGTCCCATTAATGGAAAAACACGACCAGGAGTAAAATGTCATAAATAAGAGGTTACTGAGATTTACTTGTACATCTTGATACTCGTATACTACTAAAAATCATAGAAATACATTATCCAGTCATTTTTGATTGTCAGAAAGACACTGAATTAATAATTAAACTACTAAAACAAAATACCCTATAGAAAGACAACGTTGTCTTTGAAGTTAAATGATTAGAATAAGTGTTCTGTTTTCAGTTAACGTAAAACACATAATTGTCAACCTTGAAATAGAACTGTTCCATCTTTAATATCAAGTATTACCAACAACACAGAAATCACTTCTTTGACAATACTGACCGAACTGATGACTTTTGAAAGACCATAGTAAAAAGTATCCTGAAGCATAAGGAAAAAATATGAGAAAATTCATTAACAAACCGCAAATTCACTTTCAAATTGAAAGGACAACTTCAATTTTATTGCAGACAATTCCAGTGGAAACTATCAAATGAAGAAACACAATTAAATGATACGAAACACTGTCTATAAACATGTAATGTTCAAGCATTGTCGTTATAAATAACAAATAAATTTTTTTGCAGTTTTGTGGTACAATGGTGTGTACAAAAAAACTCAAGAGAAAAGATGTAAAAGACTAAGGGAAAATTGCGGACGTTCATTTGTAGTCAATTTTATCTCTCCACAAAAATGGAACAGATGGCCAATATTGGAAACGACCAGGGACTGGATAAACTTGGTCGTTTTCAAGACAAAGTTGGTTTCTGGTACTGACATCTTGGCGAAAACTCGTATGATTTAGGTTGTCAATAACATTTAAGGTTTATTGCCTTCTATATTAGAATTGTCTTTCCTTTGCGAGTTTAACACAAAGTTTTCATTACACTATGTTTTTTTTTTCAAGCAAACCGAATCTAGATATCAAGTCAAACTGCTGATAAGAATAATATAACACATTTCCCGTCCAGATTCTTAAGATAGTCGTCCATTGTACTGAGAATGTGAATTCGAGTGCCATCTAGTGGTAGTCAAGAGAAACATAAGAAATGCAATGGACTAACTACTGTCCCATGATAAATTTGTAAATTACGGAGAAAATAATCTTGTTATAATTGCGATTAACGAGGAGTAAACGTGGAGTATTTTGAACTACATTTTAGGACTTTTGAGAGCTTCGTTTTCGCCACCGCCACACACAAAAAGCGACCCGAATTACTAGTCCAATAATAAAGACACTAAAGAAAATGCACTCACCTGGTAATAAAACAGACAATTTCTAGTCACAGGATGCCTTCTTACATTAATTTGGCTTTGATATATCATCTCTGAAATACCTTTGTGTTGGCCTGATCATGAGAGCCTGTGGGCAGCCATGATTTTTTTGTATTGATGCAATTGTAACTACTTTCACAGAACTTATATATTACTTAAAGGTTAGTGTTACCGTTTCTTTTTTCTTCATTATACTAGATAAGTTTTTCAGGAACATTGAATTTCAAAAGAGTATTCAAGCTTGTTTCCGAAAATTACTCCCCTTCTTCAGTGTTAATTCAAGTCCTCGTATGCTAAAATTAGATATTCTGGAGATTTTATTGAAAATGAAGTGAAAATTTTAGTTTCACTCACCTGAAAAAGGAACAAAAGGAAAAACGCGCTGGCTACAGGATACATTAAGTATATTTGGCACATTAGCGTAATAAAACATTCACTTTGAGAGAGAGAGAGAGAGAGAGAGAGACTATAAATATAAGTAAATATGATGAGGTAACTTCGTCGTGCGCCACTCTTTTTGATGACAAGCATTTTGACGGAGTAATGAACACGTACGCCTGGTGCTTTTCCGTCTTCTGTCTACCCCAGCTGCGACCCACAACTGTCACCTAACCACTAGGTGGTAATTCACTGCTTAGATCAACAGAGGCTATGCTACTGGGCTCGAGGAAAAGTGCCTTTATTGTCCCAGTTCGAGAGTCATACGCTGGTCTCTTAGTTTCTGAAGAGAGAGAGAGAGAGAGTACTGAATAAAAAATCGTATGGTCATATATAACAGTACTGTTAATTCAGAGTCAAAATGTAATCACTCTCTTTTTTCTTTGGAATGTACAGGGACTTGAATATTTTTTATAAAGAGAGAAAAAAAAGTGGATGACCAGAGAGAAAAAGAGGACAACCCGCATGGAGTAGACGTTGGTCAATATTCAATCACTCGTAGGTCGTACTTGATTTCATTTCTGCTTCATTCTTTCCCTGGGTCACAGTTGATGAGGTTTGATGCTCCGATTCATCTGTCTGTTATTTTCTTTTGTTTTTTGTTTTATCTATTTTGCTTCGATTTTCTCTCCACATGTGAACAGTCTGTTCTGTTTCAGCTTTACTGGCAAAATGATCAACTCTCTGGCTTATCATGTTGATATGTGCACGTTTTGGGTTATGCATAATCAGGAAATCCCGTAGGGGGGGATAGTGTTGTCAATGTACCTCACGTGGTGCACTGTAGGCATTACTCAAGGGTCTTTCCAGCGTCCCTTCGGACCCTAGCTGCAACCTCTATATCAGTCCTTTTGTTGCACCTCCATTCATTTTTCCTTCCATCTGACTTTCCACCCTCTCATAACAACTGTTTCATAGTGCAGCTGCGAGGTTGTCCTCCCGTTACACCTGTCATACTTTCTTATTGTCAATTTCCGTTTCAGCGCTGAATGACCTCGTAGGTCCCAGTGCTTGGCCTTTGGCCTAAATGCTATATTCTATTCTATAAGCAGGAAATCCCTTGAAGAAGAAATGGACACGAAGAACACTAAATCGGAAAAGCAGGATGAACGCACAGCTTTAATTTTGAACTGTTACAATGTTAACATTCAGTCGCTGAACGATGTCGTCCACTGAAAGGACTAGACATTCAGTAAACCTTTTCACAGTCTCTGTTGGCCATGGAAGTGTAATAGTCAGAACTCACTTATTAGGAGAGTTTATTGCTACTAATGAATTTACTTGAAACTTTCATATATTCGGCCATAAACGTATACTATATCCGGAAGTGGACCATTTTACTTTAGGTGAAATAATTTATAGTATATTCTTGATGTGCTAGAATTGTTTCAATTTATAAGATTTAGCTTACGTATGTATACAATAATTCGATTTGCAAGGCCCAGGCCTTTACCACTGCTTCACATTCCCACGGTAACTTATAGTGGTGCTCTTATCATCTGGCGGCAAGCTGAAATCGATTTTAAATTACCCCTGGAGGTAACACTGAGGTGATGTCATGCTGCCTCTTACGACTTCAGATTGACCCTTGGGACATTTATTTGTTTGTGTTTGCCTGGATATTATTTTACATGCATTATCACAAATAATGATAATAAACAAGGGCTTTCATCGACAGCAACCCTCTGACAAGATTGGGCTGTTCACCCTAAATGGGTACCTTATCACCAAAGCCTAATAGCTTGTTGCCTGTTACGAGTCCCACCTTTGGCATCATTCTTTCAAACTGTTGGCATAGTCCTGTGAACAAACAGACCGACAAACCGAACCAAAAACCAAACCTAAAATTTTGTTTGACCTTTGACCAGTCAGTCATGAGGGGATCATTCATGCCAAGTATGAAGAGTATCTCAAATAGTTCAAAAATTTGGTCCAAGCTTAAATTCTCGTTTGAACTATGACCTTAAATTTCGATCTTGCCCTTGACCTTACTGCATACTGGCTTCATTAGTGGAATACACAGTCCAAAAATGAAGTTGCCAAATGTTAAGGCCTAGGTTAAATTCCTTTCTGACCTTATACCTCCAAGGAGGACCTGGACTTCGCTCCCTACTTTGACTTTGTTACTGGATTATCCATGTCAAATATGAAAGTTCTCACTCTTGTGTACTGCAGTCCAAAAGTTACAGGTAATGTTAACTTAAAATTTGACCTTTGACATGAAAGTGTGACATTCTTGATACCGCTCTGAGGCTTACGAATGCCTAATTGTAGACCTCGGTCTCATAATACCAATGTTATGGACAATCTTAAATTATTATAGTTATGACCTTTGACTTCTACGTATGAACTTGACATTAACATTAGCCTCACTCTGCATGTTAGCATCTTCAGTGGATTATATACACCAGATATAAAGTCTCTATCTTATATAAGTGAAAGAGTATGGCCAAGGATATTTGACCTTTGGACTGTAAGTATGAGAGTTAACAGTAGAACATGGATGCCAATATAGACTCTATCTCGTGTTACTCAAAAGTTGAATTCTGGGGTAATATAAAATCAGTTTCATATTACCGAGGGGTAACCTGAGAAGGAGTTGGGCACTTTGAGTTTCTATTTGCCAGGTTACTATAAGTGACTAATCAATGACAAAGTTATTTTGCAAAGACACTTAGCGCTGGAAAACTTTCCAAACTAAGTATAAGAGATGTTTCGGTACAAGAACTAACGGGTCATCTTAGATGCCTGATAAATCTGTTTAACCGAGGTAAGGTTAGACCAAAATGCTTGTGAAGGCACAAGAGATTCGTCTGAACAAGCAGCACACTCGGCTCATTTGTCTGAACTGGTCACCTACGTAATTCAGATGAAAGCTTCTAGTGAAGCTATTATAAATCACCCAGTTTAAGTCATCTTGGCTCAGGTAATTTGATAACATCTGCAGTTGGTTTTGTGTTGATTCGTTGCTAAAGTATAAAAGGCTGTGTCTAACCAAGAGCGTTTCAACTCCATTAATGACAGGAGCAAACGGTGCTTCAAGGCATCAGTTTTCACTACAATCTAATGAAAACAGGCATCCAAAAGTTGCTTTGCAGTCTAAACAAAAGAAACTAGGGTTAAGTAATATTCTCCAATATAATTGCATGTTGAAAAAAAGAAGTTTGTCGAGAATTATGCAATAGGTAATAAAGAAGGTACTGCCTTCCATGCAAACGCATTGATAAGTGCTAAACTAGGGACAATGTGAGTTCTTCAAAATGAATATATCTGTGTCTCCACATTAAGAAATGAAAATTCCATTACAATTTCTTATTATGCATAGAATAAGGACTATGCCGCAGATTTTCAAAACGTCTAAATTAGGTCATAGAGGAGTCCAAACAGAAATAGTATCCATAGGGTAGTTCAAGTGGTCTTCAGTTCCCTTCACGGAGCATTTTCAGACAACATTAGCTTCACTAAACGGTACTTATTCATTAATAAAGAATGTTAATGAAAGGGAACAATTCAGAACGTTGTTTACATCTGTGCCATATTTTACTTAATAACGTCTTTTGTTTCCTCCATCGCACATGTTCTTCGTTGGGTGAGTCGGTAGAGCTGTGGACTGGCACTCGCCAGGCCCGAGTTCGAGTCCCCGACCGGCTGATGAAGAGTTAGAGGAATTTATTTCTGGTGATAGAAATTCATTTCTCGTTATAATGTGGTTCGGATTCCACAATAAGCTATAGGTCCCGTTGCTAAGTAATCAGTTGCTTCTTAGCCACGTAAAATAAGTCGAATCCTTCGGGCCAGCCCTCTCTAGGAGAGCTGTTAATCAGCTCAGTGGTCTGGTAAAACAAAGATACACTTAACTTTTCCTCCATCGCACTAGACCTGTCCTCCGCAAACCATTTCCGTTGGTTTGTGTGTTGGGAAAAAACGAATAGCCTGGCCGTGGGTTTGCATTCCATACCTTGGTTTACCCACACACACACACACACACACACACACACACACACACACACACACACACACACATATATATATATATATATATATATATATATATATATATATATATATATATATATCTATCTATCTATCTATGTATATATAATTTTTATGACTAAATTTGCTTGAAAGAGATTACGTAAACCGTTCTTAGGCAGTATGTAGTCTCCTAGACTGTAAGACTAAGCAGCTTAACATTATCATCAGAAAATCCGAGGAGCAGGAACGGAAATGAATACATGATATAGACTTCTGGAGAGCTGAAATGGAATGTAAGGGAACAAAGGCTCCCCGATAATTTTCTCGAACTTACTGCAGTTTGTGGACAGCATTGAATATTTGGTTTGAAGTTTTTTAGTTTTCTTTAAGCTTTAGTTATCATGTAGCATTACTTTATCCTATTTTTCGTAGGTTGTTTCATTTACTTCTGCAGTACAAATATAGCTTTCTGGGCCAGGAGATCTGGTTCGTGAAGTTTAGTATTTAATTTACAATGTACTTGGTCTTGGAAAGAGTAAGCTGCTGTTAAAATCTTGTGACTTTGATGTAAAGCCTTCCTTTAAAAAAAAAACCTTTATATCTACTTTGTATCTTGTAAAGATATGATTAGATATTTGTATTTTATTAAAGCAAATCCATATCCTGCTACAATTCTAATTTTAAACTACTTCCAGATTTATGACAACTAGACCATTCCATGAAGCAAACTACGCTTGTGGGAAATAGGTCGAAGTTCTCCGGACAGAAAGTTTCTCCAACTGCTCAAAAACGGACTGCTCTCCCCGTGTTTGGCTCAACTAAAACTAGATGAAGTATGTCATCTGTACAAAGGTTTTCTAAGTGAATTTTTTGTGTATTTTTTTTTTTTTACCTCCACCCCTACAGGGGCCGTGGAGGGCCCTCTCATTCCTTGCCCGGTAGGTCTTAAGACCTATCGGCAGGTGCATGGGAGGTTCAACTACTAATAAATTTTTCCTTTCAGGATCCTTTCAGGTGTTAAGTGCATCAGTCGAACTATTTTCAGTATTAACGTACCTTGACTTTAGATTTGTTTTAGAGATTTAAAGCATCGTAACATTTATAACGATCGATTAAGAATTATTCCTGAATTTTGCAGTTGTCAGTAAGACCTTTTAATTTATTTTGCAATTAAAGTTTTATAGTAGCACAATAGTGAACGTAATCTTCTAAATATTTCTTGAGATTTTAGTCACATTTTTCCTTTAAGATGCCAGTTTCCAAATTCAGCAATAATTTAAGTTTTAATTTTGCGTATGTACTTATAAGGTGGTTTAACTCTCGGTGTTTTCAGAAATAAATTAAGTTTTTAGTAACATTTGGCTTTAAAAACGAAGACTTAACGTCTTTTAATTTAAATAATTTTAATTCTTAACCCTGGGAATTTTAACGCAAGCTATAGCTGATGTTAATAGTTTAAATCTTTTATCTTAGCGAAACTGAGGCTAATCATTCAATGAACAGTCCTGTTTACACTTTAGTACAATAGACAGATCACTGTTTTTGTACAATCAGCGAGTGATGCCAGAACGTGCTATGCTCTTAAACTTGGCAAATTGAGCTTTTGTAATTTTGCTCGAGGCTCTAAACGTCGTGACGTTTGATTTGGTCGTTTCTCTGGTTGATCATTCAGTTGTTAGCGCTTTTTGGTGCCTCCCCTTCCTTGGTTTGCTAACACTTGGATTTTTTTATTTTTATGCTCTGGTCAAAGGTGTTTTTTTTTCTTTTTGAGTTGTTGGTTGGTCGGTCTGTACAGAAGCAAATTGAATCTATCGTGAAGGCTCCGGTTCATTCAAGTTAATAAAACTTTATATTTTACTGACCAACAGGATCTTAGATGTTGTAATTTTTTATTTTTAATAAGTACAAACAACATTTCTGCCGTAGTTTTTATGCTTGACAGGCTGTGGGTTGGAATTGCTTACACCCTTTTATTCAAGAACTCCGGTGTTCGTTGCTTTACCACGATATATTTTAATGAGGTGAGACGGGAACCTGGTGTTACTGATGTACTGCACTTTATGCCAAAGGTGCCTTACTTTGATTAAAAGGCGTAATTACTTAACTGATTTGTCAATAACAATCACATGTAAATATGAACGTCATTACCTTCACTAACAGAAATTGCAGACTTAGGTTATCTTGCCATAAATTCCGAAATTATGTAAAGAACTTGAGCAGTTTACTTGACCGGGTGGAGTCTTAAAACCCACAGGGTTTTACAACACCGGTATAAAGTGGCTTAATGTAACCTCGAAGACCATGGGTAGTCTGTTCCATCAGTTGGTAATATTCAAGGAATTAGTTGTTTTACTCTTTAATACCTGAAATTAATGTTTTATAACTAGTGTTTTGTCTGGTAAAACTTACGGAAACTAGCCAAAGCAAATGACTAGAATCTTCGAGAATCAGACTGATTAAGAATTGTTGAATGCAATCCTGAAAGCCCATAAATGGTAAATATAGTCAAAGTAACTGAAGGCAGTTCACAAAGCAGTCATGAAGCCTTAATATCAAGCAACCTAAACCTAACTTAGCTTATCTGTCTGGGGCCTTGATCCACACCCTAAATAGTTATAGATTTACCTGTGGAGCAACTTTGAGGTAGTTTTATATTGAGCAATATCTCAGTCGGTTGTTAGTCTTAATGATCGCGGCTACGAAGTCCAGCTAAACTATCCGAAAGTAATTGAGGACGCGTTCTTTCACATTTTAAAGCAGTAATATAGAAATTAGTGAAATCCAGGGGTTAAGTAGTATTTATTCTTCTCACTTTGAGTGTCACACTATGATAGGAGGGCTTCACCTTTCCTAGGGCACGATAACTCAAATATTGGTTTACGTTCCCTGGTAATTTTTCGTAAGCCTATATGCCCATCTGGCACCAATACACCAGACCTACGGTTTGATACAGTAGTACGTGAGATTGATAGAATGAACCTGAATGATCACTGAAGACAATTCACTTGAAGGTTTAAGAGCTTTTTCACTCTAAAAGTTTCTGAGTACGAAATAAAAACTGTAAATTGGCCTTCAAACTGCTAAGAGAAATATCATTACAGAATTATCATGGATTACGAGAGTATGCGAAGTTAAGTTTTTTAAAAGTACAATTTCTTGTAGAATCGATAATGCTTTTATGACTGATGGTATGTACTGTACATACCTCATTCCAGTTAAGCTGAATTCGTGTCAGTTTTGAATGCATCTTGTATCACTGATTTTTTGCTGTAGGTAATTGGATACATTCCTTAATCCTTAAAAATGAATATTTTGATGATCAGAAATATGTTGGTTTTTGAGCAAAGGTAAATGTTTTCAGTCAAACAAAAAAGGCTTTCATCTACGCTTGGGTGATATTTTTTGGTCTAAAGAGTAATAACGATTTCTGTAGATAACAAACATTCACCTTAAACGGAGTGGAATATGATTAATGAAACATGGCAAGTGCACGGTTAACTTACATCCATGTTGATGTCATTAACATGACTAGAATTTTTAGGGACAGTTTTTTATGACTATTGTTAAGTAGTAGCAAAAATTACTCCTGAACCCTCTGAACTCTGACCCGGCTCTGAGGCAGTTCTCACGTTATTCCTTGATGACGCTAAACAGCCACAAGGAATATGAGTTTAAATTCTTTTCAGCTACATTGTTATTAAAAAAGGACAAGCTTACAGCCTCCAATAACTTAACGCAGATGTCTTTGATACAGTAAGAATATAAGAACAGTAACGTTAACGTCTAGCTAAGACAACAGTCCTCGTAATAACGGCAATGAATGAGCGGTTTTCCCATTCCTCAGTTTTTAATACTGTAGAAATTCCCTGACATTTCCTTATATAATATGGCTGTATACTGGGTTAAGAAGGAAAAGGGAAGATACTAAATATTTTGGTAATGACTGCATTTGATATAATATTATGACAACGTATTATTGGCTTATTATTCCCTACATATCGTAGCCTTTGTACTCTTTATAACTTTTACACTACTAACAGTAGCACAAAGTTCATTAACATACTAAAGGATAATTGTTCAAACGTTTAAGTGGCCATCAATGATAAAATCATCTGTACTGTTACCGTAACACCGTCCGATACCAGATCTTTATAAAAAAATCTACACATAGTCGGCTGTACTTTACCCCCAAAAAATTGCCACAAAAGATTTCTCAACTGTTTATTGTAGCATCAGGCGTGCTTGATAACATATAAAAAATCTACCACAATCTGACCATGCAAAAGGTCTGATTTCCAAGATGGCTACTATAATAACCCCTAAATCCTTAAAATGCCCGTTACACTTCATTATTCAAACTAGATAAGTAATGCTGGTGCCCAACACCTTATTTTGGGGATCTGGAAGCCAAATTAGCATATCTGCATCATATTGAAGTGATTATATACTAAAAAAATCCAAGATGGCAGATCAATATGGCTTCCATAGTATGAAAATCTAGATTATTCATTCTAAATTATTTTATACAAGTAAGTTTAGACACTAAACTTACTTGTATCAAATAAATTAGAATGAATAATGAAGATTTGTATAGTATGGTGGCCATGTTGGTCCGCCATCTTGGATTTTGTGAGTATATAATCACTTCAGTAATCACCAAAACAGGTGTTTAGACACTAAACACCTGTTTTGGTGATTTGGGAATCCAAAGAGCATATCTGAATTGCAGTGTATTGAAGTAGGTCTAATTACAAATATACAAAATTTAATATGGAGGATCAATATGGCTGCCAAACTAAACAAAAAATTACTTATTGTAACTCATTTTACACAGGTAAATTTACTGTCTAAACCCCTGGTTTTTGGAATCTAGGAATCCAGTAAATTTATTTAAATCACTGTATATTACAATGATTATGTATTTATAAAATATAAGATGGAGGACCAATATCGCTGCCATATTGGTCTTCCAATACAAAAAATCATCATTATTCATTTCAACTCATGTTACAGATGTAAACTTGCTGTCTAAACCCGTGTTTTGGGGATATGGCAATCCATTTAGCCTATCTGACTTACAGTAAACTGAAGTGATTATGCATATAAATACAAAATCAATGATGGAGGATCAAAATAGCTGCCAAATTATGAAAATCCCCATTACTCATTTTAACTTACTTTACTGACGTAAATTTGGTGTCTAAATCCCTTTTTGGGGTTTTAGAAATCCAACCAGCTTATCTGAGTAACAGTACATTGAAGTGATTAGAATTTTCAACATCTAGGATGGGGGACCAATAAGGCCACCAAACTTAGTATACTGATTGCTGGTAAAATGTTATAAATCCTGTATTATAAATTTCTGAAAAATCAGATATACAAATATTCATTGTCGCTTTCTTCTTCCTGTAAAGCTTGATTGTGTGGATTCTTACAGTTCTCAACTTGACATGGTCCACAAGCAGGTGTGCATGGTAGTTGGAACTGCAACGTGTTTGACAGGCAGCTTTGCAATTGCAGTGGACCATCTGAAGGAGGCTTCTGATGCAGCAGTTTTCTTGCCCATAACTAGCACAAACTGACTGCCCTCCAATTTCGATCCCCAGTCATGTCACTTTCGTTTCCAGCCCACACCATGATCTGGTATTACACTTTAAAGCTGTGATGTTTTGTCGAGGACTTGGTGGGTGGGAGGCGTTCTGGAGTAACAAATGACTTGGCCGAGACAATTTTTTGTATCAAAACATTGTAACGCAAAGATGAAAGTGAAACAATACTCTTGCCAGTTATGAGGAAGAAAACTGCTGCACCAGAAAGCCTCCTTCAGATGGTCCACTGCAATTGCAAAACTGCCTGTCAAACGCATTGCAGTTGCAAAGGCTGTGAACTGTGATGCACACCTTGTGGACCATCTCAAGTTGAGAACTGTGAGAATCCACACAATCAAGCTTTACAGGAAGAAGAAACCGACAAAGAATATTTTCAAACCTGGTTTTTCAGAAATTTATAATATAGGATTTATGATAACATTTTACCAGTAATCAGTACACTAAGTTTGGTGGCCTAATTGGTCCCCCATCTTAGATGCTGAAAAATCTAATCAATTCAATGTACTATTATTCAGATAAGTTGGTTGGATTTCTAGAACCCCAAAAAGGATTTAGACACCAAATTTAGGTGAGTAAAGCAAGTTGAAATGAGTAATGGGGATTTTCATAATTTGGCAGCTATTTTGATTCTCCATCATTGATTTTGTATTTATATGTATAATCACTTCAGTTTACTGAAAGTCAGATAGGCTAATTGGATTGCCATATCCCCAAACACGGGTTTAGACAGCAAGCTTACATCTGTAATATGAGTTGAAATGAGTAATGATGATTTTATGTAGTTTGGCAGCCATATTGGTCCTCCATCTTAGATTCTATAGATATAATTATTGTAATATACTGTGATTTAAATAAATTTACTGGATCCCTAGATTCCCAAAACAAGGGTTTAGACAGTAAATTTACCTGTGTAAAATGAGTTAAATTAAGTAATTATCTTTTTTCGTTTAGCAGCAATACTGATGCTCCATATTAAATTTTGTATATTTGTAATTAGACTTACTTCAATATACTGTAATTCAGATATGCTCTTTGGATTCCCAAATTACCAAAACAGGTGTTTAGACAATAAACTACTTGTATAAAATAAATTAGAACGAATAATGGAGATTTTCATAGTATGGTGGCCATATTGGTCCGCTATCTTTTCATGTCAAGCTACTTAAATCAAGCTTTATTGTTCCAAACATTTTATTAGGAATTGGGCTGATGTGAATGTAATGAAATATGAAATAATGAATTATAATTTTGATGAACGTGTCATGTATATTCAGCGGTCCATTTTGGAAATATATTTTTAATGAGAACGCCACTTTATGGGATCCGATACGATGCTAAAGAAACGAGCAAGTTATTTAGGTAATTTCGTAGTATTCAATTTCAGTTCCCTCTTTTTTTCTTTCATTCTAGTTCAGTCATTATTCCTATAAACATTATCTGTATGTGCGTGCATGTGTGCGTGTCTCTTGCAGTTAGGTTTCATGTAGCCTTTTGTAATTCGGTTCCCGTTCAGTGGTTTTAGATCTTTTTTTTCTGGCGATATCCAAGTCACAGCATAACGCCGGCAGTAGTTTTGCATGAATGCCATTAAAATCCCGGAAGGCTTTGTAATACCTAGAGAACAGAAACCCAAATGAACCCTAATTAGAAAGGAACTTGAAAGGGAGATGAAAGAGGCTGCTGGCTGCCGCCAGTGTCTTAGAATACCTTCCGGTGCTGATTAAGAGCCAAGTCGATAATTGGCTTATTCATCCGCCAATGCAGATGTCTTTCGCCTTAGTTGTCAAGCAGGACTAAATGGCCATAGGGGAATAAAGCCGCCTAGTGGTGTCAATTAAGAACCTAACTATAATTAGTTCAAATTAACATAAAAGATATTCAGAAACTTATGTAATAAAATGTGCACATTCAGTGTTGTAACGTTAGAACTAAACGAACACCCGAATAACGATATTTTTAAATAGAAATCATATGGAACTATATACACATAAAAAGATAACAAAAAACAAATGATTTTCTCTTGTACAAAATTGTACATAGTTATCTGGAATGGAGCTGCGAAAGATTACTCCGTGTAACTATAAATGAAATGTGCCAGATTATTCATCAAAAATTTAGATAAAAAATTAGACCTTTCTTTTGCCAGACACAATGAAAATTATTTCGTAAGATAAATAGGAATTGATAACCAAGGAAATCGTATTTTCGGTTAATGATAAGGTTATTAAAGTTGTTTTTTATTAAATTTCTTGTATTTTAAGATACTGACATAATAAAAGTTAACTTTCAGCCTTTAAATTTTCATTAATAAGTTCATATTTTACCATGTGAAATCTATTCAGTAAGACGAGAGATTAAACTTAATGTAGTTTTAAACATGCCATACACATTTGTTTGGCTAGTTAAAAACCTAACTATGTAATACTTCCAGAATTTTGTATTTGAAAGATGAAATGGCCGTTTTGTATCATAGAATGAAAAAAAAATATTACTCGCTTTTTCATTTAAATATTCAGTCAGATTTAATAATTTGCCATCCTGTAATTTCTGCATAGTTCTATTTTGCCTCATCCGTCCATAAGTGGTAAAATCTGGGTTCGTTTTGCTCACGTTATTTTTAAACTATACATTCTCCGAGTTGAGCTTTTCATAAAGAGAGGTTTTCATTCACAATTTCATCACAGTGCCACATCG
Source organism: Macrobrachium rosenbergii (assembly GCF_040412425.1). Classification (NCBI taxonomy): domain Eukaryota; kingdom Metazoa; phylum Arthropoda; class Malacostraca; order Decapoda; family Palaemonidae; genus Macrobrachium; species Macrobrachium rosenbergii. The sequence continues at coordinate 19,418,575 of NC_089795.1, forward strand.
TCTTACACATAATCTTATCAAGTCCTTGAATATTCCTGGTCTACACACACACACACACACACACATATATATATATATATATATATATATATATATATATATATATATATATATTTATATATATACATAGTATATATATATATATATATATATATATATATATATATATATATATATATATATATATATATATATATATATATATATAATGTCTTATGTTGGTCCATATGTTTCTGTGGTATAGAAATCAGAATCGCTTGACCGATCTCGACAAAATTTGTCACGTGGCCATCATTTGACCATACCTTGATAATACGGTAAGATTCAAACCTGTACCCCCTTCCCCTTCCCCATCCCCATCCCCCTTCCCTTTGTAACATATGTGGTAACCGCTTGACCGATCTACACAAAATTTGTCACGTTGCCATCATTTAACCCAACTTAGATAATAGGGTAGGTTTCAAACCCATACCCCCTTCCCCTTCCTCCTCCCCCATCCCCCTTCCTTTTGTAACAAATATGGTAGCTGCTTGACCGATCTAGAAAAAAAATTCAGCACTTGGCCATCATTTGACCCAATGATTAAAGGTGACTGGAAGAGAAATTTTGCACTGTAATTTTCTCATGGCTACTAGTCAAGCCTACTTGATTACCCATTTGAGAGTCCAAGTTTGCAACCATTTTTCATGATGACTGCCATATCGACCTTCAAAAGTTTCTTTTCTGATGGACATTAATGAAGTTGATCTGTATAAATGATCTGAGTGTTTATGTGTATGTTTTTAAGCACGCTCAGAGCTTTATAATTTCATTCCATTGTAACATTTTCATAAACATAGAATAACTTTTAGTATAAAGAATACAACAAAAGGAAACTTACTAACAGAAAGTGCTCATTGTGAGTACTGATTTCTTCTGGCAATACCTTTTTGTACAAGGAGCAGTAAAGAGCTGTGTAGGAAAGCCCAGTGTGAAAATATTTTGATCTCTGGTTAGTGTTTTTTATGGAAACATTTGTCTAGCTCGTGACAGAATTTCACAGTCAGGGGAAAGGTTTTCCAAAGTATCTGCCATGTCTCTCCCTTCTGTGTGGCACAACTGGTTTCTGGATTGGAGATTATTGCTTGGCTCCAGATGATACCAGCCTGGTAGGCAGCCTGCTACAAGCTCCATGGGGCTGCCTGGCTTGATAGGATGGAGTCATACGGTCTTTGCCTGTGGCAAAAGACAGTGAGTCTCACCCCATCTGCACTAGTGGCTGGACTAGATCTGTTGTATATGAGGACAATTCTTTGCAGCTTCTGCAGGTCATCATCAGCTGTTGTTGGACGCTGTTTGGGTTTGTTAATTATTACTGAAATGCTGTCACATGGTTGCCATGCAGGTTTCTTTCCTTTCCCACAGAGGCCATATGATATAGCCAGTGAAAGTATGAAAGTATAGGATCCCATTTGGTTTTCAAAGATTGTAACAGAAAGTACATTGTGAACTGGAATCATGTGAGTACTGGCTCCTTGGCCAAAGTCTATCCATGCATTTTCAAGACCAGATTCTGCAGTGATGGCTGTAAAGATAATGCTATGATGACCATTCCAGTGTCATTGTTTTTGATGGTGAAGGACTTCACGCTTTCAACACTGTATTCCTGGTCTCCACAGCTGATCATATCTGCATCCTCTTGACAGCATGGAGCCATAGCTTCTAGGACTTTTCGGTTTGGTTATGTCATTGTTGCTACTGGAAACAACTGCAGTGCTTGTCATCTATGATTCACAAACTTCCTCTGTGCTAACATGTGACTAATGCTGGAGCATGAACTGCTGTAACAGTACAGTTGGAGCCAACATCCCTCTCAAAGTCCAGCATGAGAGCTTTTCCAATGGGATGGGCTTGCAGTTAGGGGATGTGTTTGGACGACGCTCTTGTGCCTCTTTGTTCACGAGCATTTTGCGCTGTTCTTTCTCGGTTATACAGGTCCACCAATCATCTGCGGTGATAAGTTAGTTCTTGTGCCATAACACCTCTTGCTGGGTTTAGCAAGGAGTTTTCCATCACTGTCTTCACACAACCCTTAAATTCAGCTTCGTTGTCACTGCATGTCATATGTTATCTCTCGAAGTTTCTTCCTCAAATGCTGCTTTGGAGTCTAGCCATTTATGTAATTTATTACTGCCGTTCTTCTCTGTAGGATCTGCAGAGTCTTTCCTTTTCTGAGCTCTGTCTTTGTGTTGTATCACCATATACTTATTTTCCAATTATTTGCTCTGCTTGAGTGACCACTTAACAAGAGTTTATGGCTAGTGGGTCGGTTATTTGTTTTCACAACCCCCCGATATTAAATTAACTCTTGGGCTGATAAGTATGTGGACCCGGTTGTCAAGGCGACCTCCAAAACAGTAAAATTCTGTTAAAGAATATCGACCAACTGTAGAGATTTTGTGATTTTGGTTTTACTGCCAATAGTTTGCACTTTAATTATAACATTTGACTTTAAAAAGTAAGCTCACTCACACCCCTCATAAGCAGATTGGATAGGAAAATATAGCAAAATTAAATATTATTTTGATAATTACCCATTTTCTTTAGATATTTAGTATTGGATATAGAAAGGAATGATATGCAGATATTATGTAAACCTGAACCATTATGTGATCATTCGCTACAGTTACAAAACGACATGTTAGAGACAAATTGGGGCAAGGTTATCTCCTCAGTTGCTTAATTCCAGCCAATTTCTTTTGGTTTAAATTTTGCGGACCAAAATTTCTATCCCTTTCTCTTTTACCCAAAATTTAATTTTAAAAAGTAAAAAGAATTGTCCCATAAGTACAAGGAATCTTAAAAAAATATGGGGTCCCAGCCTTTGGCATAGAATTCGAAGCCCACCAACTGGAAATTGAGACATTTTCTGTTTTTCTTGCTTACTGCAGAAAATTCACAGAGTGCACTGGAAAAGCTGCCATATCTAAAAATGCAGTCTTTGGTAATCCACTCGAAAATGCGAGAACTTTGTTCCTTATTCCCATATACCAGAGTTAAAAAATTTTGCAAAAGTACATTAGGGGAAAACATGCCGGTATGCACTATGTATGTGTATATGTACCGGGTGTTTTGAAATTAGAGCCCCCCCTCCACAGAACAAATGGAAAGTTACGAAGTTTTCTGCTATAGCCTATCTCCAAGTACATTGTTTTAAGTTTCTATTAAGCTATTTTTCATTTTACATTTCTTGTATTTTCATACTGAGTGACAGAGTTAGATAAAGCCATGGCTAACAACTCAGAGGAAATCAGATGGATTGACCGAATCCGGGCTATAACCTTCAGCGAGGCCAGGGATGCTGGCGCATCCTTCATTTCACGTTCCTGGATAGCTAAATACATTAAAAGAGATGAATCCTTTGTTAAAAGAAACTGGAACAAAAATCCATATGATTGTCATCACAAAAAGAGTGAGAAGTTAAGTATATCTTAGTTTAACCAGACCACTGAGCTAGTTAACAGCTCTCCTAGGGCTGGCCCGAAGGATTAGACTTATTTTTACGTGGCTAAGAACCTACTGGTTACCTAGCAACGGGACCTACAGCTTATTGTGGAATCCGAACCTCATTATGACGAGAAATGAATTTCTGTCACCAGAAATAAATTCCTCTAATTCTTCTTTGAATCTTGGAAGGCCTGAAGTCCTTTCTCGGGAGTCAAAAGACATCATAGCTGAGGCAGTGGGTAGACCAAGAAAGTCTTTACGTAAATTGGCGCTTGAACGAGAAACAAAAAGGGGAAAGAAGAGAAGTTATAGTGCTGTATATCGTGGGCTGAAAAAATCTGGTATCAAGCCATTTCATGTTATCAGCAAGCCCAACATCACTCAGCAACAGAGAGAAGACCATGCATGGTTTTGTGGTTCATTTCTTAAAGATTGGGATGAAGCTGACTTTCTCCATGTTGCCGCATCAGATGAATTCTTCATTTACACAGTCAGGAAGCCAAATCATAAAAATGACATCATTTGGGCTGCAAAGTTGGATGATATCAGCGATGACGTGCGCTATCGTCAAGTTGTGAAATTTCCTGAATGTTTGGGAATTTTTCTCTGTTTCACAGCCAAATGGTTAATGTGGATAATCAAAGAAAAAGGACATTCATGGAATGGCGAATACTTCAGAGAAACTGTGCTTACTGGTAGAGTATTTCCTTTCCTCAAAGATCCTGAAAATGTGTTATCTGTTGAAGAAGTCACATTTTTGCATGATAAGGCGCCATGTTTCAAGGCTCTTCAGACACAGGAGCTACTTCGAAACAGTGGTATCGATTTCTTCTCATCAAGTGAATTTTCAGGTAGCTCCCCTGACCTTAATGTGTGTGAAAACATTGGTAGTATCTTAAAGGATCGTGTTGAAGCACGCACAGTGAACTATGATGGTATACCAAGCCTCAACGACCTACGAAGAGAGTTGACCGAAGTGCCCAGGGAAATGAAGTTTGAGTCTCAGCTTTTTTGCGATTTGCTGAAATCATACCCTTCAAGAATGCAGGCTGTGATACAGGCAGATGGAGACAACACAAAATATTAAATACTCAGAGAGAAACTTAAATAAATACCTGTTCTGAATTACTTTTGTTTTTGTCCATATCAATTTTAGTTTATGCTGTTGAGGGGCGCCTCTAATTTCGAAACACCCTGTATATATAAGTATTGGCATGTGTTATGTGTATATTTGAAATGTTAAGTATATTAAAAACACAGACACACATATATGTATGTGTCTGTCTGTGTGTGTGTGTGTGGTGTTGTGTTTTAATATACAATAGAGCAAATGTTACCTAACCTCGTTATTCGAATGACTAGTGTTCAATGAATAAGATGCCGCCATTTGCATTACACACACACACACACATGAACACATAAGTATGCAAATATGTATATATATATATATATATATATATATATATATATATATATATATATATATATATATATATATATATATATATATATATATATATATATATAAATTTCTGACTCACGTCGGGATCGAACCCAGGTCTCTCAGGTGGAAAGCAAGGGCGTTACCCACTGGGCCATACAAGTCTAAAAAAGCTTGGAACCTGAGCAACTGCACCCAGGAATTACCTGGGCAAGCTAACAGCTTGCATACCAGGCCCAACTTCCCGACTCAGCAATGACCCAATAGACAACATTTCATACGAATTATCCCTTCTGAGTGAATAAGATAGAAATCATCAACACACAATCACGTGTGGAAAGAAATAAATTTCTGACTCACGTCAGTGGAAACCAGGTCTCAGGTGGAAAGCAAGAGGCGTTACCACTGGGCCATACAAGTCTAAAGAGTTGGAACCTGAGAGCAACTGCACCAAAGAATTACCTGGGCAAGCTAACTGCTTGCATACCAGCGAGTTTTCCCCAACTTCCCGACAGCAATGACCCAATAGACAACATTTCATTCGAATTATCCTTCTGAGTGAATAAGATAGAAATCATCAACACACAATCAGGAACAGAAATAAATTTCTGACTCACGTCGGGCAGGTCTCTCAGGTGGAAAGCAAGGGCGTTACCCACTGGGCCATACAAGTCTAAAAGAAGTTGGAACCTGAGAGCAACTGCACCCAGGAATTACCTGGGCAAAAGCTAACTGCTTGCATACCAGCGAGTTTTCCCAACTTCCCAACTCAGCAATGACCCAATAGACAACATTTCATTCTGAATTATCCCTTCTGAGTGAATAAGATAGAAATCATCAACACACAATCACGTGGAACAGAAATAAATTTCTGACTCACGTCGGGATCGAACCCATGTCTCTCAGGTGGAAAGCAAGGGCGTTACCCACACACAAGTCTAAAAGAAGTTGGAACCTGAGAGCAACTGCACCCAAGGGTCATTGCTGAGTCGGGAAGTTGGGGAAAACTCGCTGGTATGCAAGCAGTTAGCTTGCCCAGGTAATTCCTGGGTGCAGTTGCTCAGGTTCCACGTCTTTAGACTTGTATGGCCCAGTTAACGCCCTGCTTTCCACCTGAGAGACCTGGGTTGATCCCCGACGTGAGTCAGAAATTTATTTCTGTTCCACACGTGATTGTGTGTTGATGATTTCTATCATTCACTCAGAAGGGATAATTCGAAATGAAATGTTGTCTATTGGGTCCAAGTCGGGAAGTTGCTGAAAACTCGCTGGTATGCAACTGTTAGTTTGCCCAGGTAATTTTGGGTGCAGTTGCAGGAGGTTTCAACTTCAACCTTTTAGACTTGTATGGCCCAGTGGTAATGCCCTTGCTTTCCACCTGAGAGGTGATCCCCGTGAGTCAGAAATTTAGTTCCACACGTGATTGTGTGTTGATGATTTGGGAATCTTATTCACTCAGAAGGGATAATTCGAATGAAATGTTGTCTATTGGGTCATTGCTGAGTCGGGAAGTTGGGGAAAACCGCTGGTATGCCGTTAGCTTGCCCAGGTAAGCCTTGCAGTTGCCTCAGGTTCCAACTTTTTAGACTTGTAAGTGGGTAACGAACCTTGCTTTCCACCTGAGAGACCTGGTTAGATCCCCACGTGAGTCAGTTGTTCCACACGTGATTGTGTGTTGATGATTTCATCTTATTTCAGAAGGGATAATTCAATGAAATGTTGTCTATTGGGTCATTGCTGAGTCGGGAAGTTGGGAAAACTCACTGGTATGCAAGCAGTTAGCTTGCCCAGGTAATTCCTTGGGTGCAGTTGCTCTCAGGTTCCAACTTCTTTTAGACTTGTATGGCCCAGTGGGTAACGCCCTTGCTTTCCACCTGAGAGACATGGGTTCGATCCCGACGTGAGTCAGAAATTTATTTCTGTTCCACACGTGATTGTGTGTTGATGATTTCTATCTTATTCACTCAGAAGGGATAATTCGAATGAAATGTTGTCTATTGGGTCATTGCTGAGTCGGGAAGTTGGGGAAAACTCGCTGGTATGCAAGCAGTTAGCTTGCCCAGGTAATTCCTTGGGTGCAGTTGCTCTCAGGTTCCAACTTCTTTTAGACTTGTATGGCGCCCTCTTTCCACCTGAGAGACCTGGGTTCGATCCCGACGTGAGTCAGAAATTTATTTCTGTTCCACACGTGATTGTGTGTTGATGATTTCTATATATATATATATATATATATATATATATATATATTGTAAAGATTAGCGCCAAAATACGCTATGAAAGCGCCCGCCTTTCTGGTTTGCTCGGCCGATAGGTAGGCCTCTGTCTATTTTGAACCTGTGATGGGTAGTGAATTCTGGTTTGGGTTAGTTTCAACCAGTGGAAGTCAGGGTTATAAGAGACGCTCAAAAGATTTAATTCTCGCCTCGGGCAGTAAACTGGATTGCGCCGTTCACTTTGGTACAGGAGAGTGACCGGGCAGGACATCAGCCGTTTTCTTTGATACAGAAGCATGACCCGGTCAGGACATCGTCCCCCCCCTACCCCTGTCCAGAAGCAATAAAAGGTCAGGGCGAGAGAAGCTCGGTCTCACACACAGTCGCTAGTTTAAGCCAAGAGGTCACGAGTGCAGACCTCGCCCCCCCGCCCTTCTTTCCCTCGTTGCCACGTGGAATTTAACTGCCCTTTGCTCCGTACCCCCCACCCACGTGGCCATCAAAGATTGCAAGTCCCAAAGCGAGCAGAAATTCAACTGTGGCCTTTCATCATCACAAGGGCGCCCTTTTCCGCCCCCAACCTACGACTTGAAAGCAGTTCCTTGGTGACGGAGGCCCTTTGTCGACGCACACACGTGGACCCTGGCAGAAGACGCCGCTGGACGCCGATGTCAGCCTTACGCCTCTACAATGTGGTAAAGTACCTAGAACGAGTTGCTTAGTCACGTTACGTTCGCCCTTGTGCATTTATTAAACTTCTGGGCCTATAACTTGGTATTCCCTGATGGATGCTTCTTGGTTCAATCCCGGCCTACGTGTTCACTGCCTCCTTGCTCTGAGTCACAAGTAACGCCTCGAGGAAGTCCTTGGCGCCCTCAGCGCACACCCGAGTAATTCATTCCCCAAATTCCAGCATTAGATTTGTAACCTGGGTCCTCATATCGTTTCAGAAGGACGATCGTAGCAGAATTCTCCTTGGTCCGTGTTCCTGGCATTCCCAAGCTCCCCCCCCCCTCCTTTGGGAGGATTTCTGCAGCAGCAATTTAACGTGTTTCAGTTCATTTTCCCTTTGATCTTGTGTGTTATGAGAATATACCTATTTTTGTATCCACGTGTTTCACGCAGTTCCCTTTAAGAAAGAGCCCTCCGCTCCTTGTACCACTCCTTTTAGTTTGTGTTTTTATATGTCCTGGTTATCTTGCAAGGCCATTTTAGAGTAAAGTAATAAATTTGGAGTCATAAGGACCACCTGCACCAGGAAACATATAAAAAATATATATATATATATATATATATATATATATATATATATATATATATATATATATATATATATAATATATATATATATATATATATATATATATATATATATATATATATATATATATATATATATATATATATATATATATGCATGTATGTATGTCTGTAATTCATGTATGTATGTCTGTAATTCTGATGGCAGTAACACATTCATTAAATCACTGTTCGCTCGATTAGCGACTTTAGGCAGCATTGGCTCTAACTACTACTTGGATGGGGGGCCAGAGTAGATGACGTGAAAAGGTATTAGAAAGGAGGGACCTCAACATCCTGGAGGAGGAAGAGTGCATGCAAGATGGAGGTGAGTGGCGCAATGTGTGTAGGGTGTTGGAAGCTCTGCTGACAGGGGTACGAAGCAGGTGTATCTGTCGAATTTTTTTGCACCTAGGTTCATGCACGTTTATGAAGGTGAAATTACAAGTGTGGTGATTGTTGCCTTGTCTTTTCTCATGAGACGCCCCTAGTTAGGGGAACCGACTTATTGATGAACATATATGGAATATTCATCATCGACTTCAATATATAGTAGCCTCTATAGACACTTAGTACGTGCTAGCCTCGACTCCCTAGCGAGTATCCCGAGATCGCTTCCGTAGGGGAAACGCAATTTAGGCATGATTGCTGAAAAGTCCATGTTGCCTCTTGTGACCTAGAGAAGTTAGTCAAGTGTAGAGGATACGACAAGGATGGAGTAAGGAAGTTAAAAACGTCTGTAGCCACTTTCTCTTAGGTAAAAAGAAGATTATAGGTCAACGTCCTCTCATGTACGCCGGAATGATAAATTGCAATGATTTTTTCTTATATTTTTCCTTGAACGTAAGAGCGAAATGCATGCTCGCTTATTTCTTGTATATTTTCATGTGTGTAGGTATTCATTAGTAGATTCTTTAATATTTTGCATACATGTTCTGATATGTCTTGCAAGTTAACAAGGAGCCCACGCATTCATATCCTTGTATTTTAACCCCCACCCATGTACACTTGTTTTCCTCCCTCACTGGATTGGAGCTCAGCTATTAATCACCTTGTGTTTGTTACCAAAAACTGTTTGATCATCAACAGATCCCATTCTTTGGGAGGTAATTTCACCCGTCTTCAATAGGCACTGGATCCTATTTCAGGGCAGCCATTTTATGATAGAGAAAGTTTAACAGAAAGCATCCCTGACCGGCCAGTACAATTCAATTACTTGCCTTCAGATCATATATATAGCCATGCATGGCTTGAAGAGAGCCGTTCTTGTTCTGTAAAGCAGCAGTTCTTGCAAAGCAATTGTTTTGGTCCGGGATGCACTAGTCAAAGCAGGTACAATCTAACGTTTATAGAAGTCCACGTCTAGGCTGATGGAGAAAGTCCACGTTGGACTTTCTCCATCAGCCAACTCACGGTTCCATACCGTGAGCATACCATTTTTGGTCACTGAGCAGGAGACAGCAGCCCCACTACACCGCTAAGTATGAGGTACGCGGAAACTGGACAAGCCCACGTGAAGGGGGGTCATTTCAAGAGGGCTCTTGAGTAGAAGTCTCCCTTCGGGAGAGGTGCACACATGCCTCGTGGATCTCATTCACACATCAAGTTAACGGCCAGGTATCAGACCAGCACGGGAAATACACGGATGAAGTTGACTTTTATTTTAGCAACACTGTTGAGGTCTCTTGTAAACAGGGAGCGCACAGTTATCAAGTACGAAGTATAAATCAAGAATTAGTGTTGCCTTTAAAGGCGGTTTCAGTTTTTTTTCATGAATAATTAACTGCAGTTTTTTGGAGCACACTACAATTTTTATCGGGAGAACATTTTCAACATTTCCAACTTTTTCAGGGGATACCACTAATTTATCAAAGACTTGATTTCCCTGTAAATTACATTGATTTCATAACCACTGACTATCTGTAATTTCCCACAAGTGAGTTTTAATGGTCATATGTGTAGTTAGTTATTTTCCTCACGGTTTTTTGCATTTAATCATCTTTATTCATTTAAAAAAATAATGTATGCGTCCAGATAAATCTTGAGCTTAAAGAAAATAAAATTACTTTGCGTGATCATTAAACTCAGCCAGTGGTGGAGCAGTAATGATCTTAACCGAGTTGAATCAGAGTGAAGTTTGATTTCCAAACCTACAAAGCGAAGTTACTTAATTGATTGCAGTCGCTCTGCATCCATCCATGTGTTGTTAGTTACTCATGACATTTTCACATTCGAGATTAGATGCATTTATGTTTTGAGGCTTGTCAGATTAAGTTCTAAGATGAACGAGAGATCAACATTGTTAAAGAAATTCAATTCCAATTTATTAAGGAACTATTGTGGCTAACAGTTGCATATAATGAACAGTTAATGGAAATCATAAATAGTGACCGTGATGAAAAGGATATGAGACTCGGAAGTGATATAAGAAACTACGAATGAAACCGTGTAAGAACGACTTTGCGAAAGTATTAAATCTCCGTCTGAAGGATACGAGTAGTTTCTTGTGCAAGCTGAGAGAAAGAGTGAAATAAACATTTAGCGATCTCGTTGTTGTATTTGGAATCACCGAGGCGAAAGGACGGATGGCTTATTTTCAGAGTATCGTCAGCGTATTCATATTGAATGGGTGATCGCTTCGCTGATACCCGATCCTATTGTGGTCTACAGGATATGAAATCTGACGTTTACATGTACCTTTTGTGACCTCACGGTCACTGTTGAATACTGAATTTTGAATCATGAAGGGGTTCATTTTAAAGTGAACATCATTTCAGTTTTCAATATTTTTTATATTCAGATTAAAATTTCACTTATTTTTGTAGCCACTATTCATCATTACTTGTGATTATGGTGTTGATAGGTATATTCAGTTTTGTGTTCAAAATTTTCCTCTTTCTTTTCCTCAGTTTAGGATGAGTTCATAATTGGTGCCTTTTGTCTCCCTTGTTGCCGGTCGGGTTGTATCGACTGAAAGCGATTGATCTATTATCTAGTGATCATTTTTGTAAGTGTTGAATTGCAAAGAGTCAGCAACTGCCAATAAGGAGGCCTCATAGGGAAGAAAATAATAGCCATAAAATCAGTGACAGTGGTTGTTACAGAATATGAAAGCCTGAAGACTTAAATAATATCTTGAAGTATTAATAACGATATTTCTGAACGT
>NC_089795.1:19432679-19467679 GCF_040412425.1 Macrobrachium rosenbergii
ACCTCTGTAGCTAATAACCCTCCTTGTTGGCCATTAACCACATGGAATAGGGACGCTAGCTAGCCACCTAAAGGACACTATGGTCGAACCAATATGTCAAGTCGGAGGACAGGAGGTCTCATCAGAATGCTTCGTATGTGAATCTAAAGTTTAGGACATTTTCCCCTGTAGACAAAGGGGAAAATCTCATCAGCTTACAGTAGAGCCGGATTAAGTTTTGTACTGGATGGTGCGAGACCATTTCTCCACCCACACTCTCGTTTGTTTCTTTTTCTTCTTCCTTCTTATTATAAATGGTTTACATCTGACTGTAGATCCCAATATCCACATATACTGTGTGTATATATATATATATATATATATATATATATATATATATATATATATATATATATATATATATATATGTATGTATGTGTGTGTATATATATATGTATATATACAGTACATATATACATAAGCATATACATACATACCTATATATATATATATATATATATATATATATATATATATATATATATATATATATATATATATATATATATATATCATGACACGAGTTAAATCCTAATCATAGGAGCTGGAATTTCAATCCTTTAAAGATGTGACCCCAATACCCGATAAAATCTTTCATTAAGATCAACATGGCTTATAGGGAGTTTGGAGGCTGTCTTATTCTGGGATAGGTAATGCAATTAAAAGGTTATGAAAGGTTCTGTATACTTGTAAAGGGTCAACCTTACCTTTCCTTTGTGTTCCTTTGATAGGATCTATCGTTTTAGATGTTAAAATTAATATATATATATAATATATGTTTATACATAAATGTGTAAAATATTAAATTTATGTGTATGTGTGCGTCCAAAGGTTCTGCGTTGATAAAGGCTGGAGGTTCGTGTTCGGCGGGCCTCAGCGACTTGAGCAAGCAGGTTACTTGGCCTTCGCTGGGCGCTCTCGTGTCCCCTAAGGGGGCGCAATGTGTCTGGTGGTTGGGGGTGTGCTGTCTGGTCCCTGCTGGCTCGTGCATTCCTTCTCCTGCTGGAGGGGAGTATATAGTCCGATTCTTGTTGAATATTCAAGGTCGGTTTCTGGATAGCGATGCTTATGGCTTCGGATATGAGGAGGCGACAAAAGTTACTATCTATGTGTACGACCTGGGTGCCTTCTATCAGCTCTTGTAGAGATGGCTTCTTGTCGTGAACATCTATATGAAGTTGATGAATGGCCCCTTGATTTCTATGAACCAGCATACGTCTCCGAAGGGCCGTTGCAGTGTGCCTGATGTAGTTTTGGTTGTGAGATTTACGCATCTCCTCTGGACATATGAATTTGTAAACTACCTTTGTGTACATCTCCTTCAGTCCCCCCGGAGTGGTGCTGTTCTTCATTATTAGGGCTGCTGCAAGGTTATTCTTACTATATATTCTAAGGCTTATTTTGTGGTAAGAGGCTTTTTGAGTTACGCCTCTGTTTACTATCCCATGTAGTGCGCGGCATTCCTCCTTGTATGCAGACCCATAATGTAGACGTTGTCATGTTGGGTTGGTAAAATTCATCCATTTTCTTTTTCACTGATATGGTTAAGCTGTTAATCCCTTGACCAACTAGTACCCATTCCTCAAGGTCATTCTCCCACACAATGAGATATATATTATATATATATATATATATATATATATATATATATATATATATATATATATATATATATATATATATATATATATATATATATATATGTACACATAAATAATTCCTTTTTGGTCTGTATAAACACACACACAAAGGTTACTCGAGGTCGCATTTAGAAGAAATGAAAACAAAGAAAGTCCAGGATAAATATGGAGGAGTGAACGCTAAATCTGAGTGCTTAATCCGCCTTTACCGCTGTGGCTTTAGGTTTAAGTACGGCGGTTTCCTGATGGGTAAAATGACCAAAATGTTCTTAACTGACGATATAGTGCGGGAGAAACCTCCTGTCACCCGTCTTGACTTATTGGTTTGACCAAGGCCAAGAGAAAGAGAAAGGCTGCTCACTTTCCCCCAAATCCCCCATGTGCGGGGAGCTTTGTCTACCTCCTTATTGCGTCAGCAGGTGAATTGTCGTAATGAGCAGGTACCTCTCGTCATCGCATCGTCTGCGTAGCTGCCCAAGGTGGGAGGAGGCTACTTCACCCAATTGGGTAGACCTTGTCTCTCTTGGCCTTGGGTTTGACTATAGATGATTAGTGACAGCGATAACAAAAACGATAATTATAATTTGAGGGACATTTTAAAATTGTTAAGGCAATTATGTTAACTGCGTGCTCAGCTTTTTGAATAAATAGTCGTAGGAAAAATGGCTAATGTAATGCACATGAAAATAATTTATTAAGAAAGGAATTCGTGCGGTGTCAAACGTCTCATTATGAGTAAAAGTTTTCCTTGTTAGAGCCTGCGCAAGGGAAATTAAAGAAAGAACGTTATTCATTTAAAGGTAAATATCGAAACCATATTTGACTTCACATACTTTCCGTAGCCTACACACCTCATTTATTTTCATCTAAACAAAAAGATGTGGCATAGTTTTTGGCCACTGCTGTCAAACCTCACTTTCGCTGACACGTGGTCAGCGAATGCATTTAAAAGGCCAGTTCGATCAAAAGCAACAAGGGTGGTCATCTCGAGCAGCCCAAGGTCTAGACCTTGGAGCACCCAGTGTCACTGGACATCATGGATAGCCCAAGGGATAGCCAAAGTGAAACAAATCTCCCCACCGCCAGCATCTTCACTCTCAGGCCAAGGAAATTGTTTATAATGTATTAAATTTCTTCATTTTAGATAAACAACAAATGGGCCCCTGTAATTAATGTTAAATTATTTTTCTCTCCTAAATGATGAATGGTTTAATTAACCTGCAGAGGCACTGAAAAAACCTAATAACGTAACCAATAAATAACTGCTAAAATGGAATATGGATAATAATCAGATGTCTTGAAAAGCTATTTCTGCCGAACCACCCACACAAAGTTAAGAGTTTAGTGTTAATGCATTAAACCCATTATGGCATTATTATAAGAACTTTGATTATTATTTCGTTGAGCACACAAAAAGAGAGAAAAGTTTTTAACAACAACCAAAGTTTACTCAACGCTGTTTCTTTAGAAAACGAAGTTCAGTAAATGACAGATCTCAGGCAAATCCATAAACAACGGATTAACCTCGAGAGTGAGATTTTAAAGGATAAATAGGTCTGGCAGCGCTGTTTTCCTTTTCTGGCGCCGCCCTAGCGATCTTAGAATGTTTGAAAGGCTTTTTTTTTTTCTATATAAGTAGGCTCTGGAGAGCTCGTGGAATTGTGAAATTTATTCTTCATTTCTGTGTTCCTTATTTTGAGAGGTAAGGTTAGTTATTGTTTTTAACTCTATTATTAAATCCGTGAAGAAGATTTGGTTTTTGCGGTCTATTTGTCTGTCTGTTAGGAAGATTAAGCAGGAAGTTTTGTGCATACATTTTTGACAAGTTCACCAGAAGGTGGATCCCATGACGGGCGACAAGCGATTAGATTTTGCGAGAGATAGGAAAGGAACTTTGGAGGAAAAGGGGTATTTTGGGTGTGGATTTCTCAGTTGTTCCATTCTTAAAAAACCGAAGCCATATGTGCCCTTGGCGTCGAATTTGGCGATTTAATGGTTCTTCTGCAATGAGAGTAAAATTTGTGCTCACAGATGGACATTAGTGTAGTAAAAGGACTGAGAGCTTTTCTACTAATTACCCTGCGGGAGGAAGGTTTAAGAAGTCAGGATGGGAGAGGAGGGAGAGAAGGCTGATAGGAAACAGCGACCCCGTACAGAAATGGGTAAAGCTGAAGAAAAAAATTGGTCTTGTTCTTTTGCACTTATTAAACATCCATCATTTATGTCCTCATTAGTTCTCCTTTTGGCAGCAAGGTATATGAGCGTGAAATACTCAAATATGAGAGACAAAACTGTTATCGTTACTTGACCCCGAAATTCCTGCGTTTCCATCATTTTCGCCGCAATTTTCGTTGCCAGCTGAAAATGTCTGTCTCTTACCATCAGCAAAGTGTAAAATACACTAAAGTCATAATAAAATCCATAAAATACAACTTCAGGAATATAAACGAAATCCTTTTGTAAACCACAGTTCGTCATTTCAGCAAAGGAATATATTATAGATAATCACGGATAAAAAGGCAGTGTAACCCGGTATTAGACAACATCGTCTGCTCTTGACTTGACATGCTGTATAATCTCGAAGAGCTGTCTTACGAAATGTTGAGTATTTTTTGAGGCTTTGTAAGTCATGGTGGTATGACCTACAAAACACCATGCATCTTGGTAGTATCAGATTCGTCTTATGAATCAAAATGATTCACATGTTGTTGCCGAGAATAAACTTCTTCGTAGAGGAAAAATTGCTATGCATGTCAACACATCAATAGCAGCAAGGGTGTTTCTGAATTGAAAGTGTGTTCCAGACTCGCATCATTCACACTTCGGATGCCACGTCACAAGTACGCTGACATGATATTCCACGTTATTGCAAGATGACTGCTTCATTTTCATAGGTCTAAGAAGCACAACAGAGACAGACAGAGAGAAAATTTCGTATGTATGCGCGTCCGTATTTTTATGCACATGTATAGGAGAAGGAACCAGAGTAGACTTTATGGTGGAGAGAAAACAAGAGCCTGGTTAGCTGTCAAAGCTGTTACGGGCTGTCAATCATCCATCGGAACGCGAGGGACATTCGTATGCAAGGCACGCTGTCAGTGCTTCGAAATCTTGGACGCCATCCAATATATCGGCGTTATTTATTTCCCTAAGCGTCATCATTCTCAGTTAAGTATATCTGAGTTTAACCAGCCCACTGAGCTCATCAACAGCTCTCCTAGGGCTGGCCCGAAGGATTAGATTTATTTTACGTGGCTAAGAACCAGTTGGTTACCTAGCAAGGGACCTACAGCTTATTGTGGAATCCGAACCACATTATGACGAGCAATGAATTTCTATCACCAGAAATAAATTCCTCTAATTCTTCATTGGCAGGTCGGAGAGTCGAACGCTGGGCCAACAGCGTGCTAGCCGAGAGCTCTACCCACCCCTCCAATGAAGCACTATCATTCTCAGTTTAAACCATAGGTACTTGAATAGCAAGAATGTCAGTGAATGGACAACGTGTGTAAAAGGACACTTTACATGACGTGTATATATATATATATATATATATATATATATATTTATATTATATATATATATATATATATATATATTTATATATATATATATATATATATATATATATATATATATATATATATATATATAGAGGAGAGAGAGACAGAGACAGAGACAGAGATATGGATATATAAGAAATCCCTTTAATGATATATGCTTTCAGCATAGCTAAGAGTCTCGATAAAGAAATTAGTTTCATCGGTAAATTTTCGGATTTAATAATGTTCTATGTAAAGAATACCCACCAACACTGACAGTTACTCGTTGGTATCATAATCCTAATAATATCAAGAGACAATTGTAAATTATACAGCAAGACTCGCATTCTCTCCTTCCCACTGCTATATCTTTGGAAAAATGGATTTGAGAAAAAAATGTGATCTTCCCTTGCCATTCTCCCACATGAGTGTTGTTTCAGTACTGACCCTCCGCAGCATATTTTCATGAATATTTTGTGTTGCAGAAAGTCGGAGCTTTAACATCATGGCCACCTGTTTCTAAAAATTCATTTTGGATGCAGAACCGATTTGGCCATCTCTCTTTCTGTCCCTCTTTCTCTCTCGCTGAACTCGGTTCTTCTTCCTTTTTCATTGTCTTGCCGGAACATCGCAACACACGATGATTGGATTTGTATTTCCTCCATTATCACTTAGTGACTTCTACGCATGCCAAGAGTGATTATTAATTTCATAAATTTCCATCGTCGTAGAACCTCTTGGATTCTGGGACGCTAGTTTGCGGAGTAAGTGTATCAGTTTCATCTTAGGGG
This sequence comes from Macrobrachium rosenbergii, assembly GCF_040412425.1. Classification (NCBI taxonomy): domain Eukaryota; kingdom Metazoa; phylum Arthropoda; class Malacostraca; order Decapoda; family Palaemonidae; genus Macrobrachium; species Macrobrachium rosenbergii. The sequence continues at coordinate 19,438,692 of NC_089795.1, forward strand.
TTTCAGTTCATGCAAGACAATCTAATCCTTACGCTGTATTTAAAGCGCTGAGTGTTGGAACCCAGCCTACAGAATGATGCCTTTTGAAATGAATGAGGTTCATTTGTTGGAAAGGACTGAATATACAACAAGAAAGGATGCTTTTTGGAATCACGATTTGCAGTATTGCACTTAGCTAAGGTATAAATGAACTCCCTCATTGCTTTACAATAATGCAGTGTACTAGCGTTTGTTAGAAATCTGTTGGAATTAAAATCTAACGCCATTATATTTCAATCGTGTATCGTTTTCAAATGATACTATACATATAAAAATATCAAAAATAGCCCTTTTGTGTATTGATACCTTTAAATGTCCGATGCGAGCTCTGGAATTCGTTTAGCTCACAGTAAGACGCAGTTTAAGTCATCCTAAAACGGGCTGACGTCATAGAGACTAACCCTTTCGACAGGCTGTGCAGGGCATTGCCAGGACAAGATTTCATTCCGCCCAAAGTCGCAGTCACCAAGTTATTTTCTGAGGTATTGCGTGGTTTCATCGGAGGCTTATCCTCCGGAAAATGCTTGAATATAAATCCCCATTCTTTACTCTAGGTATTTTATGAAAAGTCTCTCTCTCTCTCTCTCTCTCTCTCTCTCTCTCTCTCTCTCTCTCTTGCATGTGTGTATGGGGTATATGTTTACAAATTTTCACGATTTACTCCTGACAGGTACAGAGAACATAATATGCAGTTGCATTTTAGTTTTCTGTCCGCCCCAGATCTTAAAATCTACTGAGGCTAGAGGGCTGCAAATTGGTATGTAGATCATCCACCCTCCAATCATCAAAGATTCCAAATTGCAGCCCTCTAGCCTCTGTAGTTTTTGTTTTATTCATGGTTAAAGTTAGCCATGTTCGTGCGCCTTGCACCGATATAGGTGCCAACAGCATTGTCCACCACCGGGCCGTGGCTGAAAGTTTCATGGGCCGCGGCAGAGAGTTTCATGGGCTTTGGCTGGGAGTTTCATACAGCATTATACACTGTACAGAAACCTCGATTGCGCTGAAGAAATTGGGCGCATTTTTTACTTGTTATTTTGTGAACCATGAGTAATCTAGTCCATTTAATATATATCGAATTAACCTATAATGAAAACATAATAAAATCGACCCGTGTCATTTCTGTTTTCCCGGTGTCAGCACTTATCATTTTTTTTTTTTTTTGCTTTTCGATGCGTAGACATGTAGTCAATGACTTGCCTTTGGTAATTCAGTTATCCACACACTTGCATATCACGATATCTTATCTCTACAAAACTTACCTGAACGACGTGATTGGTTTTATGTTTAATGCATCACATCCCTTGCCTTCCGTAATTTAGTTCTTTAGTTTTCTATATATTTACAAGTATGGTTGACCTCGTTGCATTCGTTTCACTGAAACCTAGTACCAGTTACTTGTCATTTGAGAAAGCTCTCTTCTCTTACTCAAAAACCCCAGGTAGATTTGTGTGTCGTGTCGTATTGATCCATCATCATCCTCTAATTTTGCTTTCTCTTCTTTTGACGATCTCGCACATATGGTAATTCCGCTAGTTCGTCTGCGTCTTGCTCTCTTCAACAGTATTGAATGATTTGGCAATAATCCCTACCCTTCCTCCTTTCTCTCTCTCTCTCTGTACGTCTCTCTCTCTTATGTGTAAGCAACGGAGTTCGATTTATGTCAAATTATATATATATATATATATATATATATATATATATATATATATATATATATATATATATATATATATATATATATATATATATATATATATATATATGAATATATATTGACATGAATAGCGATTATATATCGTTTACACATGAGAAAGAGAGATATATATATATATATATATATATATATATATATATATATATATATATATATATATATATATATTTATATATAATCCTGGGCTGTCGAGTAAAATCATATCTTGAAATATTTATGAGAGCGATAAGAAGGAAGAACCATGAGAGCTTATCAACAAAGCTTGCAGCTCTTAAAGACCAAATCCAATGTTTTTAGGGTAAAAGGTCGCTGAGGAGAGCGCTTCCATTCAAGCTCTTCGACAGGAAGCGAAAATACAACAAAAATGACCGACAGTTGCGAAATGTAGATTTATAGGCAAATGGAATGCAATCCAATATTCTTATCACTTGTGAACCCTGCTGGTGATTGGTCATTTTTTACTTATCGCTTAGAGAGATTTATTAAAGACTGGTTTTTAAGATGGCAAGATTTCGGTCTCTGATCTTTTTTATGACTAGGCTTTTGTTAGGTATTGGCAGTGATATAAAAAACAAAAAATGCTCTGAAGTTTCTTCGTGGCAATTGAGTTTTCTGTACAGCGATTAATGCTGTATGAAACTCTCAGCCACGGCCTGTGAAACTCTCAGCGGCGGCCCACGAAAATTTCAGCCACGGCCCAGTGGTGGCCTCTGCTGTTGGCACCTATAGCGGCGCCAGATGCACGATCATGACTAACTTTAACCTTAAATAAAATAAAAACCACTGAGGCTAGAGGGCTGCAATTTGGTATGTTTGATGATTGGAGGGTGGATGATCAACATACCAATTTGCAGCCCTCTAGCCTCAGTAGTTTATAAGATCTGAGGGCGGACAGAAAAAGTGCGGATGGACAGACAAATAGCCATCTCAATAGTTTTCTTTTACAGAACACTAAAAAGTAATGTTATAATGAAGATAGAAATGCCCAACGTGAATGACATTAACGAAGATGACAAAAGTAGCAGTGAATAATATATAATATCGATTTTGCAATAAACTGGTTCTGTAATAGGCTTTGCCGGACTACGTTCGTTGCTCTGCATATCGTAGAATGTCTGAAATGAGAACTGAACCATTGTTCAAAGAACTCACTGCAGATTTAGTACCACTTCAGAAACCCTCAGAAACCTGTCTGTTGAAGACTAGCATTCCATCATTTTCCCAGTTTGTTATACATTGCACTCTAGGTTTACTATCTCATATTTCTTGATCTGTCCTTAAGTATTTCTTCCTGTTCCGTCTTTTTAATCCAGTCTCCCCTCACGTCATCAACATAAATGATTTAAACTTCCATGACACAGAGAAGACGGATCAAAATTCTTTTTGTACGAGCTGTTTCTTAGACACTTTTTGATGCTAAACCGATGGAATCTGTTACCCGTTGACAGTAAACAACCTGTGAATATGAAAACACTTGTTAGAGTACCGGTAGACTTTCTGAGAAATCTTCTAAAAGATTCTTTGGTGCTCCTCTGTTCATGCTCTGGTCATAGAAGAAAAGGAATGTTCTTCAGGCTGCAGAGTAAAGGTAAAGTGGACGAGAAATCTATCTTGAGTATTGTCATAAATTATCAAAAGAGGCAGATTTCCAGGCATATTCAGAAGTATGCTACTTAGATTTAAGGCATACTATCGTGCATAAGCATCAAGGCTTGGATGATTTGTTGCCAAAATATATTGTTCTAGCAAAATATTATAATTATACATTGCACTGTTCAAGCGCCAGTTGTTTGGAGAAATGAATGCATGATCATCTGCAACCAAGAGTAAATATATATAAATTTTGGCGTTATATTTCTAAAGGCTACTTATAAATTCCTTAAATAATATTAAGAAGTTCATGAGAGAAAGATGAAGTGTTGTTGAGGAACAGCCAGCCAATACGTTAAGATTTGGTGTAGTGTAAGTTGCCAAGTTGGATTCCTCACCTTTGCAGGCGGTTGCTCATCTAGCAATAACTAAAGTCCGAGTACCTCTTTTAGGGTTGAATCATAGGTTACTGGCCGGGAAGAGCATTAATCTAGTTATCTATCTATTAAAGATCTGGAGCACTTACCGTGATCAGCGCTAAATAACGTGGATTTAATTTTCTTTTACTCTAGGATAGTTGCACAAGCAGCTACGGGCCCTTTGGCTCCAGAGAGATCTGCAACAGTGGAATTAGAAGTCTTTGACATATGTAATTGAATTTCGAAGTAACCTTAGCTTCCAACTGGAACTCTTTGAAAGTAGATGCCTCATAGACAGTTCTGAAGTATTCAGTGACCCGCAGGAAGCCCAAGTTAAAGCCTGAGCTCAATCTGAGCAGAAACAAAATGAGTCACATCTGACTTTGGTGTAAGAGGTTAACTTAGACCTTTCATTCTTTTCAGTTCCTCCACGATTATTAGTATTTAGAAATCAAAATGGACGTTTTACTCTAATCTAACCCATGCTGCATAGGCCTTTGATAGTTCATCGCCGCTGACGCCATAAAAGGTATAACATATACTGAAGTTCTCTAACTGATAAGAACTTTATGTTTTCTGTAGATACATCACATACTGATTGGAACTTTGTTCAGATGCAAGAACATTTACTAAATTGTTATGAATATGGTAAGAGGTATATAATGTAAAGGTTCTTTGGGAACATCATTTCCAAATTTTGGTCGTCAGATATTTTGATTCTAGAAACTTCTTAAATTCCTTAATCAGTCTCACACGCCAGCTGGATCAAACCAGTCGATAATCATTCACATAGTCTTAAATTACAAATACAGCCCTTCTGAAATTCCATGCTTGCATTTCACCCTCAAAGTAGTTTGAAGGATTGAGCATACATTTTCCAGTCAAATGGGGCACATATTAATTATTGCTCTTTCTTCGGGAAAATTTTCTAGTGTCTATTGTTTCACCAACCACCCGATGTCAGTAATTTGTCCTAACATATTTAAGGCAGTGATTTAACACAACGTGTCCAAACTCTCATTCATTATAAAGACAACATCAGGAAATGAAGCATTTTATCTAGTCAAGTGTAGTTATCACACAAGTATTAGATGTGCTATCTTGCCTCGGTGTTACTACACAGGAGGTTCGTTGTCTTCAATGACACTTGATCTTTTAGGTGGGTGTCCTCAGCTCTGCTTGAGTATGCGTTTCGACAATAAAGCTTTCATAACTACTGTATAGTAATCAGTTCATCTATATAACTATCAAAAGTACATTCAAAAGAATACTTTTTTCAGCTGCAAGAAAGCAATGGAGAACTTTGTAGAGTCAATTTAAACACAATATTGAAGGCTGGGCTGTGGTACACTCTACTTAGGCGAAGAAAGCATGCAAAGGTTACAGGTTTCGTATTTTTGGGACGGGTCCAATTATTCAGGACCTTTTCGTCGCCTGTGAAAAGAGAATTTCCATATTATAATATTCTTTATATTTTCGTTAAATTAAAAAATAAATGACTGTGTGGTTTTAAAAGAATAGCCTAACCGTAAAGAAAGCCGAGATTGTTTAGAGGTGGTTTGATCATGTGCAGAGATGGGTTGGGTGTTGGGTGATAGTTGCAGCTTACAATTCGTAAGTTCAAAAAAGGTGACCGACTTAGTGGACACAGGGAAACGGACAAAGTGTTGACTAGTTGAGGTGTTGTTATTGCAAATGAGCTTCATGGCACGCGCTACGCTGCGCTGGAGCCCGGCGCTGCCCATCATGTCTCCCTACCCTCCCGATCCCCTACATACCCCGCCCCACCCGGGGCGGAAAAAACAGGTTTGCAGAAGGAGGGTTGATGTGTCATGTCTCCCCTACCCTCCTGATCCCCTACCAACCCCGCCCCACCTGGGGCGGACAAACAAGAAAGATCCATTCGGATTTTATTATTATAGATATTTCATCTTAATATCCGTGAAGCAGAGCGTGCAAGCTAGAAAGTACAGGTTTACTTCTGTGCTTTACTCTTGTGCAATCTCTTCAGGTGAATGAAACGGCTAACGTTGTAGAAGTTTCCTGCAGTAGATTCATCCTGGAAACAGTAGTTTAAAGATGAACTTGGGTGTGACTATTGTCCCTTATTTTTCTAGAGCTACGCACTATTAAGAGAATGATTTGTTGATGAAAGAAATATCTGTGTCATAAATGCATATGAAATATATAATCTACATCATCATCATCATCGCCTCCAATGCCGTGTGATGCAAAGGGACTCTACCTAGCTAAATCTATCTATCTATCTATGTATATATATATGTATGTATATATATATATATATATATATATATATATATATATATATATATATATATATATGTATATAATATACTGGTCTACTTTTACCAGATACATATGTGAATTGTAATAACCACAATGCCCTCTTGACTTCTCGAATTCTTCGCTCTTTTGGATACGCTTATCACTAAAAAGCCTTTGGATCCAAGTGTGAGATATTTAAAGCAATTATGATGTCCGTTAGCGGGAAACGAACCCGCAGTACCTCGTCGTGATTATGGTAGCCTACCATGGGTTCGTTTCCCGCTACTGGACATCATAATGTCTTCAGATTTCTTGCACTTGGATCCAAAGCCTTTGTAGTGACAAGCGTATCCAAAAGCGCAAAGAATTTAGAAGTCAAGTGGGCATTGTGGCTGTTACAATTACACATACACACACACACACGCACGCACGCACATATATATGTATTTATGTATATATGTATATATATATATATATATATATATATATATATATATATATATATATATATATATATATATATATATGAATATATATATATATATATATATATATATATATATATATATATATATTTGAATTTTTGCCACATAGACCTTTGACATTTTTATGCATTCACAAAATATATTAAGCCACAAATATGGTTTTTAATATCCAGTTCACTATACCGTTTGAGAATAACTTATACCCAAAGGTAATATATTATGATGATAAGTGGTTTCTCATCGGTGGATTCGAATGTTGACTCGTTTAGAATATATATATATATATATATATATATATATATATATATATATATATATATATATATATATATATATATATATATATATGTATGTATGTATGTATGTATATAGATAGACAGATATTTACGATTAAAAAAATTGACTGCTTAGTTGGTGTTTAATGGTTACCAAAAATATTTTCCTTGATTGCGTCACATTTGTTTAGCATGAATAGAAGTATTCGTGGAACATCATCTGGCAACGTTTAATTTGAAGCCTATCCATTAGGTTACTCGGAAAGTTTTTTTTTATATAAATATTGCCCGTCTCTTGCAACGAACAAGCCTTCTGATATCCGTCTGATGTCCACGCTTGCCGATTATTTCCTCACGGACAACGATGTCAGTGGTTGAACAATACTGCAGGTTTAGATGGCTACTCAATAATTTCCCAGCTCTCATAAATTCCGACTGCTCGTTAAGAAAATCTGTACTTCATAAACGATAGGTAGCTATATATGTTCTATGAATGACGTCATCCTCTAAAGACGCCATTGATGGAGGCAGCTTATTTGGTATAAGCCAGCGAAGAGACGATGAAGAAAAACATGTGTGGAATAATAGAAGGAGAAAATCATCTTATTTTTCGATGAATTCATCATTTACTGAGAACATCGCGATTCTACTCTTTTCGTAGCTCTTCTTCGAGAAAGTGCTCCCGACACTCATCTCCTCCCCACCTTGCATTCGTCGTTTCAGATTGGGCTTCATGCTTATGATGTATATATCTGCTGTATCGCTCGTCGCCGTTGAAAAATACCAATGGATAGTGATGCCATGCATACGGTGCACGTCTTTTTTTTTTTTATTCAAAGGCTTACAATCTTGAGATACATAATAGTAGATTTACGTAGCAAAAATTATACATAACCATAAAGAAAGTTATTTACAATTGGAAACTTTTATAACCTATTCATTTTACTAAAAAAAAAATATGCAAAAAAATGATAAAAAATTAATTAACTAATTAAAATTAATGTTCTCGTATTTCAAAATTCTAATTTTTCTAAAAATGAACCGTAATAATTCTTTATTCTGTTACCGTGTATTAAATATAAGTCTCTCCTGTTATTATTGATATTGTTAATAAGTAACCTTATAATGTCATTTGCAATCATATTCAAATCATTCCTAGAACACCATATCGTATATATATAAGAACACAATAAAAATATACACACATCCTTCCTTCAATTATCTTTGGTCAAAATTGAAGCTCAAAATTACAAATGTTTTTAAGTACATTTCAGCCACTTTAAAACTGGTTCAGTTCTTTTACAAAAATAAAAAAGATGAATAGCACTTTCCTCTATATTACATATTTCACATAAGGAATTGCTTGATAAATTTAAAAAGTGAAGACGTTTTTACACTGGTAGTACATCATGAAGATGGTTAAAGATAATCTTCTTTCCCACGAACCGGTCGATATCACAAAAATTCTTTCATATTACTTTCCAATCAAATGAAGGATATCTACATACTACAGATATGTCATTTTTGTTTAAAATACCTTGGTAAACACTCTTATTAGATAATACTGGAAAATTATGAACCTCCTTAAGTTCAACTATAAAGCCAATAGTATAATTAAGATGGTGTGGGATAGCAAAATATTTGTGGAGCTTTAAAATCTAAATCAAAGAACTTACACAACCTAAAATAACAATAATGCAAAATTAAGCTCTGAGGACCCTTATTCAATATGACAGTTTTTAAAAATGTATTAACAACAATAGCATTAGCTTTAGCTCTCACATCGAAAACAGCCAAACCACCTTCAGTCCTACCTCTGTTCATTGTAGATCGTTTGACTGGTTCATATCTACCACACCAAATATATCTAAAAACTAGTCTCTCAACTCTGATGCCATAATTATGAGTCAAGGGATACACATGAGCAATATGCCATATTTTTGCCAGAATGAACGCATTTGCATATGACGTCCTCTGAAAAGGTTCAATTTCCTTGCATGAAGCACTTTCAAATGGTTATCTATTTTACTTATGACGTGTTCCCAATTATTCTTTAGACTTTCCTTATAATCATTACAATGATGGATACCTAGAGTGAACAAAGAAGTAACATCCTGCCTTATCCATGTAAGCGGCCAGTCCCTTTTATTCTTCCAACCACCCATACTGAATAGCCTTGAATTTTCATTCCTATTAATTTTGCTATTTGTAGCTAATTCAGATTCCTGCATAATTTTATCAACTTCTCTTAAACTATCTTCTGATGTGATTATAATATTATCATCAGCATAACCAACTGTTTTGAGAATATTGTGATCAGGTAAGACTAAGGGTTTCACATTAATATTTTCCTTAATCGTTAGAAAGAACGATTCTTGATAGATTGCATATAACATCATGCTAAGTGGACTTCCTTGTCTAACTGACCTTGTTATGGGGAAAAAGGCACTTTCTATTTGATTATATAGCATGCTTATTTTCCCTACAAATTCGTCTCCAAACCCTAGACACTTCAAAGGCTTAAACAAAAATTCTGTATTTACCATATCAAAGGCCTTATACCAGTCTAATTTAAGAAAGGCAGCGTTCATATCAATAGAATTAACATAATACATAACATCCCTGATCAACATATTACATTGAACAATGTTTCGTTCTGGAATACAGCAAAATTGACTAGTATCAATCACTTTTTCTAACACTTCTTTCATACGAGTAGCTAAAAGTTTAGAAATTATTTTATAATCAACACAAAGGAGAGAAATTGGTCTCCACTTCTCCAGCTCTTTTCATCTCCGCCTTTATGAATAAGTGTAATGACTCCTTTCCTTTGCGAAACTGAAATCACCTTATTTCTCATTACATACTTTACCAATGAAGAAAATTCATCCCCAGTTACATCCCAATTCTCTAAATAAAACTCCACTGGCAGACCATCGATTCCAGGTATACGATTCTTCTTAAAACTTTTGATAACTTTCAAAATTTCCCTTTTGAATAATCCTTATTCAACTCTTCCTATCACTGTCATCAAGCTTTATTTTTAAGAAGGATAAAAACTTTTCTTGCATTTCATTATTAACTGGCCATGAACTATACTGTATAACTCAGAATAAAAGGAATTAACATAACTATTTATACTAGCCGAGGATTGAAGTTTATCCCCCTTATCTTTTAAACAAGTAATTACTTTCTTCGCCATGAGTTCTTGCTGTTTAGCTATTACAAATTTTGAAACTTTCTCATCATTTTGAAGATTTAGCAAACGGGATCGAACCTTGATACCTTCTGCAAATTCATCTCTTATTTCCTCAATTTTCTTTTTCACATTATTGATTTCTAACATGTTAGGATTTCCGGTCTGATAAGAAGGCTCATATAAGTATCGTAGTCTACTTTCTAACAAGTTTAACATACCAAATCTCTGTTGTTTCTTAATAGAACAAGCTTTCATATAAAACTTTTAACTTCCTCTTTAACCAGAATATCCCACCACAGTAATATATTAGCATAATCGTCCCTTTTCCTCTGTAACCCAGTCCACTTTTGTTTAAAGTTTTCTTTGATTTCGGTATCTGTTAGAACTGAACAATTAAGCTTCCAGTAAGATTTCCCTAACTGTACTACATTAGGTAATCTTATATCACACAGGAAACAAGAGTGGTCTGAAAACGACACTGGAACAGTTTTAGTTTCTGTGACACTATTTCTGTCTATCTGCATATAAATCCTGTCCAGACGCGCTGCATAATTCCCTCTAACAAAGGTGTACTGGTAACCTATGACGGATGTTATGGACATCCTTTATCTTCACAGCGTCAACAATATTCTTCAACGCATTCGAATTTTTGGATGTGAAGAGTCCTTGTCATTAATGATGCAATTCCAATCTCCCCCAATAATCGCCTTATCACGATTATTCTGTATCAGTGATAACAAATCCTTCAAAAAATTCCTCTCTCTTTTTATGAAATTTATTTCCTGAATGAGCATGTATGTTCACAATATCTATAACCTTGCTTTGATACTTTAACGACACTGTACATAGTCTTGACGTTGGATGTAAATACACATTTTCAACTACTACGTCTATCTGCCTATTAATTATAGTACTGCCGTCCCTCCCTTGATATTGATAGTTGGATTTCATATGATTTTATAAAACCTCTCCAAAAAACCAAGAGAATCTATGGACTTCACATTATGTTCTTGCAGTAACAGTATATCTGTCTTATTATAAATAATGAATGAGTGTAGTTTAGCCTGCTTGTTGAAACTAGACAAACCATTAATATTAAGGGTTGCAATGCGTAAGAAGATAAATTTCTGAAATGATCACAAACATTATTACAAATCAACCAAGTTTTCTGCAAACATGGGGGCTTCTTCGGCACGAATTTCAGTTCCTGTATATTCTAGATATTCATTGTCTTTTTTTCCATTAAACTTGTTGTCGTCACTATTCCGTTTAACATTGCCGTCAGCATGTACTTTCCTCATTTTAGTCTCCTTCCCTTTCGATGTAAATGTCCCGACCGATCTTGTCAACCCTAGGGAGGCCTGAATTCTGTTAGGTAGTACCTTATTTTTTTTTCTGATTACTAGTTTCCCGTTACTCTCAATTGAAGAAACAATATCATACTCGTCGCTTCCATCCGTACTTTCAGCCCCTAATGCCGTTTTGATCCCTTGTGTTGAACCTTCAGTATAAGAGGAATTGTCATCTTCACCTTTCAGAACATCAGGTATATTTTCCTTACCATAGTAAAAAAAAAATGGAATAGCTCTTTATGTACCGAATCATCCGATTTACAATCCACATTTACATCTGCCACGGTTTTGTTTATCAGTAATACATTTGGACTGCTATTGTCCTCAATATTTTTTCCTTCTAAACCATAAAGGGACAAAGTAAGTATACCTTAGTTTTACCAGACCACTGAGCTGATTAATAGCTCTCCTAGGGCTGGCCCGAAGGATTAGACTTATTTTACGTGGCTAAGAAACCAATTGTTACTTAGCAACGGGTCCTACAGCTTATTGTGGAATCCGAACCACATGTAAAGGGACATATTAGGGTATTTTGATCGTCAGGGAGGAAGATCGACGGGAGGAAGATCATCAGAGGAAGATCGTCAGGAGGAAGATCGACAGAAGGAAGATCGTCAGGAGGAAGATCGTCAGAGGAAGATCGACGGAGGGGAGTGAAAATGTCGAGACACAGGAGGTTAAAGGAAAATGAAAATGGAAACGTTATCGAGGATACTGTTATGAAGATAGGATACAATGGAATTGGTTACCAACTTCAATATGGAGTAACGACTTCTCAGTGTCAAAATACCCATAAAGGGACATATTAGGGTATTTTGACACTGAGAGGTCATTGCTTCCATATTGAAGTTAGTAACCAATTCCATTGTATCCTGCTTCCTCTTCATAACAGTATCCTCGATAACGTTTCCATTTTCATTTTCCTTTTGGCTTAATGTCTCGACATTTTCACTAGAAGTGTTCTCCTGTCGATCTTCCTCCTGTCGAGGATCTTCCTCCTGACGATCTTCCTCCTGACGATCTTCCTCCTGACGATCGTCCTCCTGTCGATCTTCCTCCTGACGAACTTCCTCCTGACGATCTTCCTCCATTCGTTCCTCCTCCGTTCGTTCCTCCTCCTTTCGATCCTCCTGCCCTTGTCTTCTCACTTCTTTACTCTCCTCTTGTTCTTCTACCGAGTCTTGTGTTTGAACCTTATTCCCTTGTACTTCTTCCTTAACTTTATTATTTGCCTGGTCATTCAGCGAATTTTCCTTCGAATTGCATTCATTATTTTTCATCAGCAAAATTGGAAACACCTTTTCATTTTCAGTCACAATTTATTCTGCAGCACAATTAGCAGCCAAATGGCCTTCTTTTCCACATTTGATACAAGTGCGTGTTTGTCCGCGATAGCAGAACCACAACAAAAATCTACTAAGTCTCAACGTCGAAGAAATAGGTTTCTTTAGAACAATCAACGCAGTTCTGTTACCATTGTTCTTCCCAGCTAAGGTACCAGATGTATAAACCTGGTTGCTAATACTAAATACCTTACCATATGACGAGAGAATCTTACTTAAGTCTTCATTGGTTAGCTCAAATGGTGCATTTTTAGTAGTGACAATGATTTTACTTGTTGATAAATTAACAGTTTGAATGCTGACCTTTTTATTATCTAAAGCCAGAATACGTCCTTCATAATCTCTCATGATTCTCTCAAATTCTTCAGCTGCATACTCTTCAAATTTCACTATTATCTTACTGAATCCAACTTGTTGAACTCCATAAATGTTCATAAAATTGGCTTGGATCTTTCCTAATATACTAAATACATCCGTGTCAGCACGCTCATTTTCCAGATATTGAATTCCAAAGGAGTTCTTCCTTCTGAAAAACTCCATCGTTCTGGATAAGGCCATGGTGTGTTGTTTATACTTGGCAAAACTGCGTTGCCATGTCAACCATAAGGAAATCTAGACGGCATAGAGCGTCTTTGAAGTTCCCCGGCCTTAGAAGCACACTGTCATTTTCTTTACACTGTTAAATCACTGTCACTTTTATCTTCAAAACAATAACTGCAATTCGTGGTTCAATCTTTGTCCCTGATGTTTGTCTTGTTGTTTGTCCTTTTGTTTGTTTTATTATTGTTGTCTCTGTTGTATTATCTACTGTTGTTTTTATTATTATTATTATTATTATTCAGAAGATGAACCTGTTCATATTGTTGTTTGCCCACCTTTTATGCCACAGATTGAAAATTGAAGCTTCCAAAGAAAGAATTATGGTCTCTTTGAAAGTCATTTAGAAGAGATAGAGACTCAGAAGTTGGCTATCAGTTATGAGAAAAGTCTTGTTTACATCTGAAATGTCCTGGACTGGAAAATCCTTTGAAGCAATTGTCCTTTTCGTTGTTTTTCCTTTGGAGTGAGACATGTTGTTTGTCATCTGTTGTTTGATCCATTGAATTTTTAGTCCATTGTTGTTTAAATTTGAAAATATATTTGCATCTAATTTGTCTTTTGTCAGCAACATAGCAGTCCCTACGGTTTTGTTATAGTAATGTTCGTCCTTTAAAGTTGTTCATTTTACTAAAACACGTCATTTGTTGTTCGGCAAATATATCCCGGACACATTTGTTACAAACTAATTCTGTTTGGGTTCCAGTCTTTCTTAATGGCCATCCAACATGGTGCTAATAATCAATTAATAATATATGTATGTATGAAGTTTGTTTTAAATTTACGGTCTCACTTCTTTCAACCTGTTTGAGATATGTTTGTGATAAGTTGCAGATGGGCCTTGACATGTTCTTACTGACACTGGTTGAGCCTTCATGTTGACAGCTTATAAAAATAAAAGTCGATTTTTACATAAGAAATCCTTGAAAACTGTTACTGGATACAGTGACATATCAAACTAAAAGGATAAGAATACATCACAGCATTCAAATAGTTAAATAGTACCTACCAGAAACAACAATTCTATTTTCCCCAGAGGTCTTAAACTCAAGAATTGCAATTTAGAATTAACTTTTGCTTTTCAGTGATCTGAAATTTGACATGAAATGGAATGGAAACACATAATCATATACACAGGTTACACACACACACAGAGGAGTGAATTCAGAGAAGAGAGCAAGAGAGAGAGAGCAGAAGTCCAAGTTCATTTCTCTCACTCTCAAAAGTTAAGCATTATCTGACAGTCCAACTAAACCATTATAGTCCTTCTCTTCCTTTGCAGCATGTTCTGATGACTCTCTCTCTCTCTGAAAGAGGATCCTAATCCATTTGTTGGAATCAGCCTTTGTTCCCTCAAGAAGTGAGAACAGTGTTAACGGAAAGAAGAAGGAACAGAGGAGGAGGACCAAAGGGAACTAAGGAGGAGGGATCAGAAGGGTTGTCTGAACCCTGTTACTGGAACTGAAACAGAGGTCAGATTAGAGAGGGCATTTGAAGTCTCTGTTTGTTCCTCCCCTGCAGTCGCCTCTCTCTCACTCTCTCTCTGACTCTTCTCCTCTCTTTTTCTAATCTTGAAGGAGAGCAAATCGGCTCTGCTTATGGATTGGCCTGTTCGAACAGCTAGACAGTCCGATGAATTACAGTGATGCCTGTGAATACAAAAAGAGACTAAAGAAGTGGGTGATGACACTGCGTTAAAAGTTGCAAAATGAGAGATCGTCAAGCCCTTATGTAAGCAAAGTCTTAAATACAGTTAACCAATAATAATACGTACATACTAAAGTGTTCACAGGAATGACGTCATAAAAGTATTGGGTAAAAACCATATATATATAATCTGCTGACTATATATTACACAGTCAAAGCCACTGGGGCAACGATAATCCAGCAAACAGCGGGAATAAAGCAGGAGAAGGACACTAAGGTTTAGGCCGATGCCTCAATTTCCAAAAAATGCTGACGTTTCTATCTCTTTTGACCTCCAAAATCAGATAATAAAGAAACAAGGTTTAAAAACCGGTTTTGAATAACATAACCTAAAATTATCATCACTAAGACTCCCCTATTAAAAGGAAAGGCTTTATTACTGGCGGTGACTGGTTTAGGCACAGACCGAAAACAGTCCGGGTCAGGTTCAGCTTGACGTGAACTTCACAAGTTGATTGGTTGACTGATTGGTGGTGTGATTGTTTTGATTGGTTGACAAGTTTTGTTTGAGTGAAAAAGTGATTCTGGCTAATGGTGTCTACAGAGGAAAAGGGAAGGTAATGCTAATCATTATTACTTTGTGGGATATTCTTGGTTAAAGAGGAAGACTGGTTTTATATGAAATCTTGTTCTATTAAGAAACAACAGAGATTTAGTATGTTAAACTTGTTAGAAAGTAGACTGTATATTATGTCTTCATATCACAGAGTGGAAATCCTAACATGTTAGAAATCAATAATGTTGAAAAAGCTAAAATTGAGAAATAAGAGATGAATTTGCAGAAGGTATCAGGTTGCGATCCCGTTTCTAAATCTTCTCTCAATGAAAAGTTTCAAAATTTGTGCTGACTAAACAGCAAGAATTCAGTAGTAATTACTTGTTTAAAAGTTAAGTTTTGGAATAAACTTCTTCAATTTTGGGAACCATTATAAATAATTTCTTGCTATTAAAATTCTTTTATCCTGAGTTATATAGTTCAAGGCCAGTTAATAATGAAATAGAAGAAAAGTTTTTATCCTTCTTAAAAATAAAGCGCTTTTGACGACAGTGATAGGGAAGAACATGAATAAGGATTATTTAGGGGGAAATTTTGAAAGTTATCAAAAGTTTTAAGAAGAATCGTACACCTGGAATCGATGGTCTGCCAGTAGAGTTTATTTAGAGAATTGGGATGTAATTGGGGATGAATTTTCTTCATTGGTAAAGTATGTAATGAGAAATAAGGTGATTACAGTTTTCGCAAGGAAGAGTCATTACACTTATTCATAAAGGCGGAGATGAAAAGAGCTGAAGGGTGAGACCATTTCTACCCTTTGTGTTGATTATAAAATAATTTTCTAAACTTTAGCTATTCGTATGAAAGAAGTGTTAGACAAAGTGATTGATACTAGTCAGTTTTGCTGTATTCCAGGACGAAGCATTGTTCAATGTAATATGTTGATCAGGGATGTTATGTATTATGTTAATTCTATTGATATGAATGATGCCTTTCTTAAATTAGACTGGTATAAGGCTTTTGACATGGTAAACACAGAATTTTTGTTTAAGTCTTTGAAGTGTCTAGGGTTTTGGAGACGAATTTGTAGGGAAAATAAGCATGCTATATGAGTATAATCAAATAGAAAGTGCAATGTGTGTAAATAATAATATAACTGCCTTTTTCCCCATAACAAGGTCAGTTAGACAAGGATGTCCATAGCATGATGTTATATGCAATATATCAAGAATCGTTCTTTCTAGCAATCAAGGAAAATATTGATGTGAAACCTTTAGTCTTACCTGATCACACTATTCTCAAAGCGATTTGGTTACGCTGATGATAATAATATTATAATCACATCAGAAGATGTTTAAGAAAGTTGATAAAATTGTGCAGGAATTTGAATTAGCTACAAACAGCAAAGAATTAATAGGAATGAAAAGTCAAGACTATTCAGTATGGGTGGTTGGAAGAATAAAGGGACTGGCCCCTTACATGGATAAGGCAGGATGTTACTTCTTTGTTCACTCTAGGTATCCATCATTTGTAATGATTATAAGGAAAGTCTAAAGAATAATTGGAACATGTCATAAATAAAATAGATAACCATTTGAAAGTGCTTCATGCAAGGGAAATTGAACCTTTTCAGAGGACGGCATATGCAAATGTGTGCATTCTGGCAAAATTATGGTATATTGCTCATGTGTATCCTTGACTCATAATTATGGCATCAGAGTTGAGAGACTAGTTTTAGATATGTTTTGGTGTAGTAGATATGAACCAATTAAACGATCTACAATGAACTAGAGCTAGGACTGAAGGTGGTTTGGCTGTTTTTTCGATGTGAGCTAAAGCTAATGCTATTATTGTTAATACCTTTTTAAAAAACTGTCATACTGAATAAGAGTCCTCAGAGCTTAATTTTGCATTATTGTTATTTTAGGTTGCGTAAGTTCTTTGATTTGGATTTTAAAGCTCCACAAATACTTTTGCTATGCTATCACACCATATTACAGTTATACTATTGGCTTTATAGTTAAACTTAAGGAGATTCATAATTTTCCAATATTATCTAATAAGAGTGTTTACCAAAGTATTTTAAAAAACATGACATATCTGTAGTATGTAAATATCCTTCATTTGATTGGAAAGTAATATGGAAGAATTTTTTGTGATATTGACTGGTTCGTGGAAAGGAGATTATCTTTAAGCATCTTCATGATGTACTACCAGTGAAACGTCTTCACTTTTTAAATTTATCAACAATTCCTTATGTGAAATATGTAATACAGAGAAAAGTGCTATTCATCTTTTTTATTTTTGTAAAAGAACTGAACCAGTTTTCAAATGGCTGAGAAATGTACTTAAAAACATCTGTAATTTTGAGCCAGAGAACAATATGAATTTTATATTTTGACTTCAATACCAAAGATAATTGAAGGAAGAATGTGTGATATTTTTATTGTGTTCTTATCTATATACGACTGTATTATTCTAAAAATGAGATTTGAAAATATGATTGCAAATGACATTATAGAGTACTATTAACAATATCAATAATAACAAGGAAGTTTGTTAATACGCGGCAACGAAATAAAAGTAGTACGGTCATTTTAAAAAATTAGAATACGAAATACGAAACGTATTTTAATTGAATTAATTATTTTTATCATTTTTGCATATTTTAGTAAAATGAATATTTTTTTTAGTAAATGAATAGGTTAGTAAAAGTTTCCAATTGTAAATAATTTTTATGGTTATGTATAATTTTGCTACGTAATCTACTATTATGTATCTCAAGATTGTAAGCCTTAACAAAAAAAAGACGTGCACCGTATGCATGGCATCACTATCCATTGGTATTTTTCAACGGCGACGAGCGATACAGCAGATATATACATCATAAGCATGAAGCCCAATCTGAAACGACGAATGCAAGGTGGGGAGGAGATGAGTGTCGGGAGCACTTTCTCGAAGAAGAGCTACGAAAAGAGTAGAATCGCGATGTTCTCAGTAAATGATGAATTCATCGAAAAATAAGATGATTTTCCTTCATTATTCCACACATGTTTTCCTTCATCGTCTTTCGCTGGCTTATACCAAATAAGCTGCTCCATCATGTCTTTGAGGATGACGTCATCTTGTGAACATATATAGCTACCTATCGTTTATGAAGTACAGATTTTCTTAACGAGCAGTCGGAATTTATGAGAGCTGGGAAATTAATATAGGCATCTAAAACCTGCAGTATTGTTCAACCACCGACATCGTTGTCCGTGAGAAATAATCGGCAAGCGACACTTGGGGACGGATATCAGAAGGCTTGTTGCTGCAAGACGGAACACTTATAAAAAAACTTTCCGGAGTAACCCAATGGATAGGCTTCAAATTAACGTTGCCAGATGATGTTCCACGAATACTTTATTCATGCTGAACAAAATGACGCAATCATGAAAATATTTTTGGTAGCCATTAAACACCAGCTAAGCAGTCAATTTTTTTAATCGTAAATATCTGTCTATCTATATACATACATACATACATACATATATATATATATATATATATATATATATATATATATATATATATATATATATATATATATATACATATTCTAAACGAGTCAACTGTCTGACCCCACTGATGAGAAACTACTTATCACTCATAATATATTGCCTTGGGTATGTTATTCTCAGGTATAGTGAATTGGATATTAAACGATATTTGTGGTTTAATATTTGTGAATACAAAAATGTCACGGTGTATGACAAAAATTCATATATATATATATATATATATATATATATATATATATATATATATATATATATAATATATATATATATATATATATATATGTATATATATATATATATATATATATATATACATACATAAATACATATACATATATATGCACAGTATGCAAGTGTGTGTGTGTATGTGTAATAGAATAGTTATTAATGTTCACTTCTCAGACTTAGAATTGTGCTTGATACGCTTGTCACACAAAGGCTTTGGATCCAAGCAAGAGTCTGGAAGATTATTATGATGTCCGGTAGCGGGAAACGAACCCATGGTAGGCTACCATAATCACGACGAGGTACTGCGGGTTCGTTTCCCGCTAACGGACATCATAATTGCTTTAAATATCTCACACTTGGATCCAAAGGCTTTTTAGTGATAAGCGTATCCAAAAGAGCGAAGAATTCGAGAAGTCAAGAGGGCATTGTGGTTATTACAATTCACATATGTATCTGGTAAAAAGTGACCAGTATATTATATATATATATATTATATATATATATATATATATATATATATATATATATATATATATAAATATACACATAGATAGATAGATTAGCTAGTAGAGTCCCTTGCATCACATTTGCATTGGAGGTGATGATGATGATGATGTAGATTATATATTTCATATGCATTTATGACACAGATATTTTTCATCAACAAATCATTCTCATTAGTAAGTAGCTCTAGAAAATATGGACAATAGTCACACCTGTCTATCTTAAACTACTGTTTCCAGGATGAATCTACTGCAGGAAACTTCTACAACGTTAGCTGTTTCATTCACTGAAGAGATTGCATAAGAGTAAAGTACAGAAGCAACCTGTATTTTCTAGTCAATGCTCTGCTTCACGGATATTAAGATGAACATCTATAATAATAAAATCCGAGTGGATCTTTTCTTGTTTGTCCGCCCCGAGTGGGAGCGGGGTAGGTAGGGGATCAGGAGGGTAGGGGAGACACGATACATCCACCCTCCTCTGCAAACTCATTTTTTCGCCCGGGTAAGTGGCAGGTGGATCGGGAGGGTAGGAGAGACATGACGGGCAGCGCCGGGTTCCAGCGCAGCGTAGCGCGTGCCATCAAGCTCATTTGCACAACAACACCTCAACTTGAAGCCAACACTTGTCCGTTTCCCTGTGTCCACTAAGTCGGTCACCTTTTTTGAACTTACGAATTGTAAGCTGCAACTATCACCCAACACCCAACCCATCTCTGCACATGATCAAACCACCTCTAAACAATCTCGGCTTTCTTTACGGTTAGGCTATTCTTTTAAAACCACACAGTCATTTATTTTTTAATTTAACGAAAATATAAAGAATATTATAATATGGAAATTTCTTTCGTTGAGGCGACGAAAAGGTCCTGAATAATTGACCCGTCCCAAAATACGAAACCTGTAACCTTGCATGCTTTCTTCGCTCAAGAGTGTACCACAGCTCCAGCTCAATATTGTGTTTAAATTGACTCTACAAAGTTCTCCATTGCTTTCTTTAGCTGAAAAGTATTCTTTTTGAATGTACTTGATAGTTATATAGATGAACTGATTACTATACAGTAGTTATGAAAGCTTTATTGTCGAAACGCATACTCAAGCAGAGCTGAGGACACCCACCTAAAAGATCAAGTGTCATTGAAGACAACGAACCTCCTGTGTAGTAACACCGAGGCAAGATAGCACATCTAATACTTGTGTGATAACTACACTTGATTAGATAAAATGCTTCATTTCCTGATGTTGTCTTTATAATGAATGAGAGTTTGGACACGTTGTGTTAAATCACTGCCTTAAATATGTTAGGACAAATTACTGACATCGGGTGGTTGGTGAAACAATAGACACTAGAAAATTTTCCCGAAGAAAGAGCAATAATTAATATGTGCCCCATTTGACTGGAAAATGTATGCTCAACTTCAAACTACTTTGGTGGGTGAAATGCAAAGCATGGAATTTCAGAGGCTGTATTTGTAATTTAAGACTATGTGGAATATCGACTGGTCGGATCCAGCTATGGGAACATTATGAATTTAAGAAGTTTCTAGAATCAAAATATCTGACGACCAAATTTGGAAATGATGTTCTAAAGAACCTTTACATTATATACTCTAAATATATTCATAACAATTTAGTAAATGTTCTTGCATCCGAACAAAGTTCCAATCAGTATGTGATGTATCACAGAAAATATAAAGTTCTTATCAGTTAGAGAACTTCAGTATATGTTATACCTTTATGGCGTCAGCGGCGATGAACTAACAAAGGCCTATGCAGCAAGTTAGATTAGAGTAAAACGTCCATTTTGATTTCTAATACTAATAATCGTGGAGGAAACTGAAAAGAATGAAAGGTCCAAAGTTAACCTCTTACACCAAAGTCAGATGTGACTTATTTGTTTGCTCTGATTGAGCTCAGGCTTTAACTTTGGGTTTCCTGGTGGTCACTGAATACTTCAGAACTGTCTTACGAGGCATCTACTTTCAAAGAGTTCCGTTGGTTAAGGTTACTTCGAAATTCAATTACATATGTCAAAGACTTCTAATTCCACTGTTGCAGATCTCTCTGGAGCCAAAGGGCCCGTAGCTGCTTGTGCAACTATCCTAGAGTAAAAGAAAATTAAATCCACGTTATTTAGCGCTGATCACGGTAAGTGCTCCAGATCTTTAATAGATAGATAACTAGATTAATGCTCTTCCCGGCCAGTAACCTATGATTCAACCGTAAAAGAGGTACTCGGACTTTAGTTATTGCTAGATGAGCAACCGCCTGCAAAGGTGAGGAATCCAACTTGGCAACTTACACTACACCAAATCTTAACGTATTGGCTGGCTGTTCCTCAACAACACTTCATCTTTTCCTCATGAACTTTTGGTTTACGAAGTAAGTAGCCTTAGAAATATAACGCCAAAATTTATATATTACTCTGGTTGCAGATGATCATGCATTCATTTCTCCAAACAACTGGCGCTAAATAGCAATGTATAATTATAATATTTCATAGAACAATATATTTTGGCAACAAATCATCCAAGCCTTGATGCTTATGCACGATAGTATGCCTTAAATCTAAGTAGCATACTTCTGAATATGCCTGGAAATCTGCCTCTTTTGATAATTTATGACAATACTCAAGATAGATTTCTCGTCCACTTTACCTTTACTCTGCAGCCTGAAGAACATTCCTTTTCTTCTATGACCAGAGCATGAACAGAGGAGCACCAAAGAATCTTTTAGAAGATTTCAGAAAGCTTCTCAATGGCAATTTCAATGCGTTTTCATATCACAGGTTGTTTACTGTCAACGGGTAACAGATTCCATCGGTTTAGCATCAAAAAGTGTCTAAGAAACAGCTTGTACAAAAAGACTTCGATCCGTCTTCTGTGTCGTTTAACCATCGGTGCTTTTGATGACGTGAGGGGAGACTGATTAAAAAGACGAACAGGAAGAAATACTTAAGGACAGATCAAGAAATATGAGATAGTAAACCTAGAGTGCAATGTATAACAAACTGGGAAAATGATGGAATGCTAGTCTTCAACAGACAGGTTTCTGAGGGTTTCTGAAGTGGTACTAAATCTGCAGTGAGTTCTTTGAACAATGGTTCAGTTCTCATTTCAGACATTCTACGATATGCAGAGCAACGAACGTAGTCCGGCAAAGCCTATTACAGAACCAGTTTATTGCAAAATCGATATTATATATTATTCACTGCTACTTTTGTCATCTTCGTTAATGTCATTCACGTTGGGCATTTCTATCTTCATTATAACATTACTTTTTAGTGTTCTGTAAAAGAAAACTATTGAGATGGCTATTTGTCTGTCCATCCGCACTTTTTCTGTCCGCCCTCAGATCTTATAAACTACTGAGGCTAGAGGGC
This sequence comes from Macrobrachium rosenbergii, assembly GCF_040412425.1. NCBI lineage: Eukaryota > Metazoa > Arthropoda > Malacostraca > Decapoda > Palaemonidae > Macrobrachium > Macrobrachium rosenbergii. Next base: position 19,461,873 of record NC_089795.1, read on the forward strand.
TGCAAATTGGTATGTTGATCATCCACCCTCCAATCATCAAACATACCAAATTGCAGCCCTCTAGCCTCAGTGGTTTTTATTTTATTTAAGGTTAAAGTTAGCCATGATCGCATCTGGCGCCGCTTATAGGTGCCAATAGCAGAGGCTACCACTGGGCCGTGGCTGATTGTGGGCCGCCGCTGAGAGTTCTTTACAGGCCGTGGCTGAGAGTTTCCATAAGGCATTAATCGCCACAGAAAACTCAATTGAGCCGAAGAAACTTCAGAGCATTTTTTGTTTTTTATATCACTGCCAATACCTAACAAAAGCCTAGTCATAAAAAGATCAGAGACCGAAATCTTGCCATCTTGCAAAACCAGTCTTAATAAATCTCTAAGCGATAAGTAAAATGACCAATCACCAGGGTTCAAGTGATAAGAATATTGGATTGCATCTCACGTTTATAAATCTACATTTCGCAACTGTCGGTCATTTCCGTATTTTCGCTTCCTGTCGAAGAGCTTGAATGGAAGCGCTCTCTCAGCGACCTTTTACCCTAAAAACATTGATTTGGTCTTTAAGAGCTGCAAGCTTTGTTGATAAGCTTTCCATGGTTCTTCCTTCATCGCTCATAAATATCAAGATATGATTTTAATTGACAGCCCAGGATTATATATAAATATATATATATATATATATATATATATATATATATATATATATATATATATATATAATTCCTCTCTTTTTCTCATAAATGATGAGCGCTATTCATGTCAATATATATATATATATATATATATATATATATATATATATATATATATATATATATATATATATATATATATATATATATATATATATATATATATATATATAATTTTGACATAAATCGATTCTGTTGGCTTATGCATAAGAGAGAGAGACGTACAGAGAGAGAGAAAGGAGGAAGGGTAGATACAAATCATTCAATACTGTTGAAGAGAGTAAGACGCAGACGAATCCAGTTGAATTACCATATGTGCGAGATCGTCAAAAGAAGAGAAAGCAAAAATAGAGGATGATGATGGATCAATACGACACGACACACAAAATCTACCTGGGGTTTTTGAGTAAGAGAAGAGAGCTTTCTCAAATGACAAGTAACTGGTACTAGGTTTCAGTGAAACGAATGCAACGAGGTCAACCATACTTGTAAATATATAGAAAACTAAAGAACTAAATTACGGAAGGCAAGGGATGTGATGCATTAAACATAAAACCAATCACGTCGTTCAGGTAAGTTTTGTAGAGATAAGATATCGTGATATGCAAGTGTGTGGATAACTGAATTACCAAAGGCAAAACACACCGCATGTCTACGCAATCGAAAAGCAAAAACATGATAAGTGTTGACACTGGAAAATAGAAATGACACGGGTCGATTTTATTATGTTTTCATTATAGGTTAATCTGATATATATTAAATGGACTTTTGATTACCATGGTTCACAAATAACAAGTAAAAAATGCGCCCAAGTTTCTTCAGCGCAATCGAGGTTTCTGTACAGTGTATAATGCTGTATGAAACCCTCAGCCAAAGCCCATGAAACTCTCTGCCGCGGCCCATGAAACTTTCAGCCACGGCCCGGTGGTGGACAATGCTGTTGGCACCTATATCGGTGCAAGGCGCACGAACATGGCTAACTTTAACCATGAATAAAACAAAAACTACAGAGGCTAGAGGGCTGCAATTTGGAATCTTTGATGATTGGAGGGTGGATGATCTACATACCAATTTGCAGCCCTCTAGCCTCAGTAGATTTTAAGATCTGGGGGCGGACAGAAAACTAAAATGCAACTGCATATTATGTTCTCTGTACCTGTCAGGAGTAAATCGTGAAAATTTGTAAACATATACCCCATACACACATGCAAGAGAGAGAGAGAGAGAGAGAGAGAGAGAGAGAGAGAGAGAGAGAGAGAGATCTTTCTACAAATACCTAGAGTAAAGAATGGGGATTTATATTCACATTTTCCGGAGGATAAGCCTCCGATGAAACCTACGCAATACTTCAGAAAACTTGGTGACTGGGTGACTTTGGGCGGAATGAAATCTTGTCCTGGCAATGCCCCGTACAGCCTGTCGAAAGGGTTAGTCTCTATGACGTCAGCCCGTTTTAGATGACTAAACTGCGTCTACTGTGAGCTAAACGAATTTCCAGAGCTCGCATCGGACATTTAAAGGTATCAATACACAAAAGGGCTATTTTTGATATTTTTATATGTATAGTATCATTTGAAAACGATACACGATTGAAATATAATGGCGTTAGATTTTAATTCCAACAGATTTCTAACAAACGCTAGTACACTGCATTATTGTAGCAATGAGGGAGTTCATTTATACCTTAGCTAAGTGCACACAAAATCGTGATTCCAAAGCATCCTTTCTTGTTATATATTCAGTCCTTTTCCAACAAATGAACCTCATTCATTTCAAAGGCATCATTCTGTAGGTCACCTAAAGACCAGCGCTTTAAATACAAAGTGTAAGGATTCAGATTGTCTTGCATGAACTGAAACCCCTAAGATGAAACTGATACACTTACTCCGCAACCAGCGTCCTGTTCTATGACGATGGAAATTTATGAAATTAACAATCACTCTTTGGCATGCGTAGAAGTCAATAAGGATAATGTGGAGGAAATACAAATCCAATCATCGTAAAGTTGCGATGTTCCGGCAAGACAATGAAAAGGAAGAAGAAACCGAGTCTAGCGAGAGAGAAAGAGGGACAGAAAGAGAGATGGCCAAATCGGTTCTGCATCCAAAATGAATTTTTAGAAACAGGTGGCCATGATGTTAAAGCTCCGACTTTCTGCAACACAAAATATTCATGAAAATATGCCAGTGATGGGTCAGTACTGAAACAACACTCATGTGGGGAGAATGGCAAGGAAGATCAAGCATTTTTCTCAAATCCATTTTTCCAAAAAAGATATAGCAGGAAGGAGAGAATGCGAGTCTTGCTAATTTACAATTGTCTCTTGATATTATTAGGATTATGATACCAACGAGTAACTGTCAGTGTTGGTGGGTATTCTTACATGAACATTATTAACCAAAATTTACTGATGAAACTAATTTCTTTATCGAGACTCTTAGCTATGCTGAAAGCATATATCATTAAAGGGATTATATCCATATCTCTGTCTCTGTCTCTGTCTCTCTCCTCTATATATATATATATATATATATATATATATATATATATATATATATATAAATATATATATATATATATATATATATAATATAAATATATATATATATATATATATATATATATATACACGCTCATGTAAAGTGTCCTCATACACACGTTGTCCAGTCTGATTTATATTTGCTATCTTAAGTACTATGATTTAAACTGAGTAATGATAGTGCTTCATTGAGGTGGGTAGAGTTTCATTAGTACTGTTGGCTCCAGTTCTCCGACCTGCCAATGAAGAATTAGAGGAATTTATTTCTGGTGATAGAAATTCATTGCTCGTCATAATGTGGTTCGGATTCCACAATAAGCTGTAGGTCCCTTGCTAGGTAACCAACTGGTTCTTAGCCACGTAAAATAAATCTAATCCTTCGGGCCAGCCCTAGGAGAGCTGTTGATGAGCTCAGTGGGCTGGTTAAACTCAGATATACTTAACTGAGAATGATGACGCTTAGGGAAATAAATAACGCCGATATATTGGATGGCGTCCAAGATTTCGAAGCACTGACAGCGTGCCTTGCATACGAATGTCCCTCGCGTTCCGAAGGATGATTGACAGCCCGTAACAGCTTTGACAGCTAACCAGGCTCTTGTTTTCTCCACCATAAAGTCTACTTCCTGGCCTTTTCTCCACATGCATAAAAATACGGACGCGCATACATACGGCTTCTGTCTGTCTCTGTTGTGCTTCTTAGACGGCGAAAAATGATACAGTCATCTTAATAACGTGGAATATCATGTCAGCGTACTCTGTGACGTGGCATCCAGCGTGAATGATGCGAGTCTGGAACACACTTTCTCAATTCAGAAACACCCTGCTGCTATTGATGTGTTGACATGCATAGCAATTTTTCCTCTACGAAGAAGTTTATTCGTACACAACATGAATCATTTTGATTCATAAGAAGAATCTGATATTACCAAGATGCATGGTGTTTTATGGGTCATACCACCATGACCTACAAAGCCTAAAAATACTTAACATTTCGTAAGAGAGGCTCTTCGAGATTATACAGCATGTCAAGTCAAGAGCAGACGATTGTCTAATACCGGGTTATAATTGCCTTTTATCCGTGATTATCTATAATATTCTTGCTGAAATGACGAACTGTGGTTTACAAAAGATTTCGTTTATATTCCTGAAGTTGTATTTCATGGATTTTGGCTATGACTTTAGTGTATTTTACACTTTGCTGATGGTAAGAGACAGACATTTTCAGCTGGCAAACGAAAATTGCGGCGAAAATGATGGAAACGCAGGGAATTTCAAGTCAAGTAACGATAGTGCTTGTCTCTTATATTTGAGTATTTCACGCTCATACCTTGCTGCCAAAAGCGGGGAGAACTAATGAGGACATAAATGATGATGTTTAATATGCAAAGAACAAGACCAATTTTTTTCTTCTTCAGCTTTACCCATTTCTATATGGGGTCGCTGTTTCCTATCAGCCTTCTCTCCTCCTCTCCCAATCCACTTAAACCTTCTCCTGCAGGTACTAGTAGGAAAGCTCAGTCCTTTAATACACTAATGTCCATCTGTGGCGCAAATTTTAATTCATTGCAGAAGGAACCATTAAATCGCCAAATCTGACGCCATACATATATTTCGGTTTTTAAGAATGGAACAACTGAGAAATCCACACCCAAAATACCCCCTTTCCTCCAAAGTTCCTTTTCCTATCTCCTCGCAAAATCTAATCGCTTGTCGCCCGTCATGGGATCCACCTTCTGGTGAACTTGTCAAAAATGTATGCACAAAACTTCCTGCTTAATCTTCCTAATGACAGACAATAGACCGCAAAACCAAATTCCTTCATGGATTTAATAATAGAGTTAAAAACAATAACTAACCTTACCTCTCAAAATAAGGAACACAGAAATGACGAATAAATTTCACAATTCCACGAGCTCTCCAGAGCCTACTTATATAGAAAAAAAAAAAAGCCTTTCAAACATTCTAAGATGGCTAGGGTGGGGCCAGGAAAGGAATACAGCGCTGCCAGACCTATTTATCCTTAAAAATCTCACTCTCGAGGTTAATCCGTTGTTTATGGATTTGCCTGAGATCTGTCATTTACTGAACTTCGTTTTCTAAAGAAACAGCGTTGAGTAAACTTTGGTTGTTGTTAAAAACTTTTCTCTCTTTGTGTGCTCAACGAAATAATAATCAAAGTTCTTATAATAATACCATAATGTATTTAATGCATTAACGTTATTGAAATATGTGTGGTGGTTCGGCAGGAGGGGCTTTTCAAGCCATATGATTGTTGTGCATATTCCATTTTAGCAGTTATTTATTGGTTACGTTATTAGCATTTTTCAGTGCCTCTGCAGGTTAATTAAACCATTCATCATTTAGGAGAGAAAATAATTTACCATTAATTACAGGGCCCACTTGTTGTTTCTTAAAAATGAAGTATTTTAATACGTTAACAAACAATTTCCTTGGCCTGAGAGTGAAGATGCTGGCGGTGGGGAGATTTGTTCCGCTTTGGCTATCTCTCGGGCTATCCATACTGTCCAGTGACATCATGCTCCAAGGTCTAGACCTGGGCTGCTTCGAGATGACCAA
>NC_089795.1:19472679-19517679 GCF_040412425.1 Macrobrachium rosenbergii
ACCCTAGTTCAGCCGGAGTTAGGATTCCCTTATCCCTCTCGCCTTCCCTTTCAATCAGTCATTTTATACAGCACTGCAACTGAGAGCCAGTAGAGTTTATAACGTTCAGAAATATCGTTATTAATACTTCAAGATATTATTTAAGTTCAGGCTTTCATAATTTGCAACCACTGTCACTGATTTTATGGCTATTATTTTCTTCCCTATGAGGCCTCCTTATTGGCAGTTGCTGACTCTTTGCAATTCAACACTTACAAAAATGATCACTAGATAATAGATAAATCGCTTTCAGTCGATACAACCCGACCGGCAACAAGGGAGACAAAAGGCCCCAATTATGAACTCATCCTAAACTGAGGAAAAGAAAGAGGAAAATTTTGAACACAAAACTGAATATACCTATCAACACCATAATCACAAGTAATGATGAATAGTGGCTACAAAAATACGTGAAATTTTAATCTGAATATAAAAAATATTGAAAACTGAAATGATGTTCACTTTAAAATGAACCCCTTCATGATTCAAAATTCAGTATTCAACAGTGACCGTGAGGTCACAAAAGGTACATGTAAACGTCAGATTTCATATCCTGTAGACTACAATAGGATCGGGTATCAGCGAAGCGATCACCCATTCAATATGAATACGCTGACGATACCTGAAAATAAGCCATCCGTCCTTCGCCTCGGTGATTCCAAAATACAACAACGAGATCAAGCAAATGTTTATTTCACTCTTTCTCTCAGCTTGCGCAAGAAACTACTCGTATCCTTCAGACGGAGATTTAATACTTTCGCAAAGTCGTTCTTACACGGTTTCATTCGTAGTTTCTTATATCACTTCCGAGTCTCATATCCTTTTCATCACGGTCACTATTTATGATTTCCATTAACTGTTCATTATATGCAACCAGCGCCACAACAGTTCCTTAATAAATTGGAATTGAATTTTTAACAATGTTGATCTCTCGTTCATCTTAGAACTTAATCTGACAAGCCTCAAAACATAAATGCATCTAATCTTCGAATGTGAAATGTCATGAGTAACTAACAACACATGGATGGATGCAGAGCGACTGCAATCAATTAAGTAATCTTCGCTTTGTAGGTTTGGAAATCAAACTTCACTCTGATTCAACTCGGTTAAGATCATTACTGCTCCACCACTGGATGAGTTTAATGATCACGCAAAGTAATTTTATTTTCTTTAAGCTCAAGATTTATCTGGACGCATACATTATTTTTTTAAATGAATAAAGATGATTAAATGCAAAAAACCGTGAGGAAAATAACTAACTACACATATGACCATTAAAACTCACTTGTGGGAAATTACAGATAGTCAGTGGTTATGAAATCAATGTAATTTACAGGGAAATCAAGTCTTGATAAATTAGCGGTATCCCCTGAAAAAGTTGGAAATGTTGAAAATGCCCTCCTGATAAAATTGTAGTGTGCTCCAAAAACTGCAGTTAATTATTCATGAAAAAAAGCTGAAACCGCCTTTAAAGGCAACACTAATTTTTGATTTATACTTCGTACTTGATAACCAAAGCCCTGTTTACAAGAGACCTCAACAGTGTTGCTAAAATAAAAGTCAACTTCATCCGTGTATTTCCCGTGCTGGTCTGATACCTGGCCGTTAACTTGATGTGTGAATGAGATCCACGAGGCATGTGTGCACCTCTCCCGAAGGGAGACTTCTACTAAGAGCTCCTCTTGAAATGACCCCTTCACGTGGGCTTTCTGTCCAGTTTCCGCACCTCATACTTAGCGGTGTAGTGGGGCTGCTGTCTCCTGCTCAGTGACCAAAAATGGTATGCTCACGGTATGGAACCGTGAGTTGGCTGATGGAGAAAGTCCAACGTGGACTTTCTCCATCAGCCTAGACGTGGACTTCTATAAACGTTAGATTGTACCTGCTTTGACTAGTGTATCCCGGACCAAAACAATTGCTTTGCAAGAACTGCTGCTTTACAGAACAAGAACGGCTCTCTTCAAGCCATGCATGGCTATATATATGATCTGAAGGCAAGTAATTGAATTGTACTGCCGGTCAGGGATGCTTTCTGTTAAACTTTCTATCATAAAAATGTATGCCCTGAAATAGGATCCAGCCTATTGAAGACGGGTGAAATTACCCAAAGAATGGGATTGTTGATGATCAAACAGTTTTGGTAACAAACACAAGGTGATTAATAGCTGAGCTCCAATCCAGTGAGGAGGAAAACAAGGGTATATGGGTGGGGGTTAAAATACAAGGATATGAATGCGTGGGCTCCTTGTTAACTTGGTAAGACATATCAGAACATGTATGCAAAATATTAAAGAATCTACTAATGAATCACACACATGAAAAATATACAAGAAATAAGCGAGCATGCATTTCGCTCTTACGTTGAAGGAAAAATATAAGAAAAAATCATTGCAATTTATCATTCCGGCGTACATGAGAGGACGTTGACCTATAATCTTCTTTTTACCTAAGAGAAAGTGGCTACAGACGTTTAACTTCCCATTCCATCCTTGTCGTATCCTCTACACTCTGACTAACTTCTAGTCACAAGAGGCAACATGGACTTTTCAGCAATCATGCCTAAATTGCGTTTCTCTACGGGAAGCGATCTCGGATACTCTTTTCGCTAGGAGTCGAGGCTAGCACGTACTAAGTGTCTATAGAGGCTACTATATATTGAAGTCGATGATGAATATTCCATATATGTTCATCATCAAGTCGGTTCCCCTAACTAGGGCGTCTCATGAGAAAGACAAGGCAACAATCACCACATTTGTAATTTCACTTTCATAAACGTGCATGAAAAAAATCTGACAGATACACCTGTTGTACCCTGTCAGCAGAGCTTCCAACACCCTACACACATTGCGCCACTCACCTCCATCTTGCATGCACTCTTCCTCCTCCAGGATGTTGAGGTCCCTCCTTTCTAATACCTTTTCACGTCATCTACTCTGGCCCCCCATCCAAGTAGTAGTTAGAGCCAATGCTGCCTAAAGTCGCTAATCGAGCGAACAGTGATTTAATGAATGTGTTACTGCTAGAATTACAGACATACATATTATTTATCTATATATATAGTATATATATATATATATATATATATATATATATATATATATATATGTATGTATGTATATTTTGTATATATATATATATATATATATATATATATATATATATATATATATATATATATATCTTTTTTATATGTTTCCTGGTGCAGGTGGTCCTTATGACTCCAAATTTATTACTTTACTTCCCAAATGGCCTTGTAAGATAACCAGGACATATAAAAACACAAACTAAAAGGAGTGGTACAAGGAGCGGAGGGCTCTTTCTTAAAGGGAAGTGCGTGAAACACGTGGATACAAAAATAGGTATATTCTCATAACACACAAGATCAAAGGGAAATGAACTGAAACACGTTAAATTGCTGCTGCAGAAGTCCTCCCGAAGGGGGGGGAGCTTGGGAATGCCAGGAACACGGACCAAGGAGAATTCTGCTACGATCGTCCTTCTGAAACGATATGAGGACCCAGGTTACAAATCTAATGCTGGAATTTGGGGAATGAATTACTCGGGTGTGCGCTGAGGGCGCCAAGGACTTCCCCGAGGCGTTACTTGTGACTAGAGCAAGGAGGCAGTGGAACACGAGGTCGGGATTGAACCAAGAAGCATCCATCAGGGGAATTATTATAGGCCCAGTTTAATAAATGCACAAGGGCGAACGTAACGTGACTACAACCTGTTCTAGGTACTTACTGCTATCAGAGAGGCGTAAGGCTGACATCGCGCCCAGCGGGCGCTCTCTGCCAGGTCCACGTGTAAAGTGTTGACAAGGGCCTCCTCACCAAGGAACTGCTTTCTAAGTCGTAGGTTATGAAAAGGGCTACTCTTGGTGATGATGAAAGGCCACAGTTGAATTTCTGCTCGCTTTGGGACTTGCAATCTTGATGGCCACGGTGGGGGTAATGGAGCAAAGGGCAGCACCTCACGTGGCACCAGGGAAAGAAGGGCGGGGGCGAGGTCTGCACTCTGACCTCTGGCGAATCTGCTGACTGTGTGTGACCGAGCCTTCCGCCTGACCTTTTATTGCTTCTGGACAGGGGTGGGGGGGGGGACGATGTCCTGACCGGGTCACGCTTCTGTATCAAAGAAACGGCTGATGTCCTGCCCGGTCACTCTCCTGTACCAAAGTGAACGGCGTTAATCCAGTTTAATGTCCGAGGCGAGAATTAAATCTTTGAGCGCTCTATAACCCTGACTTCCACCGCCAAATCCAAACTAAAACCAGAATTCACTCACGCATCAAGCAGGTCTAAAATAGACAGGCCTACCTATCGGCCGGAGTTGAAACCAGAAAGGCGGGCGCTCATAGCGTATTTTGGCGCTAATTCATAATATATATATATATATGTATATATAAGTACATATATATAGAAATCATCAACACACAATCACGTGTGGAACAGAAATAAATTCTGACTCACAATGATCGTAAAATCTAGTCTCTCAGGTGAAAGCAAGGGCGCACCCACTGGGCCATGTCTGTACAGTTGGAACCTGAGAGCAACTGCACCTAAGGAATTACCTGGGCAAAGCTAACTGCTTGCATACTCATGAAGCTCTTTTCCCCAACTTCCTGACTCAGCAATGACCTTAACAGGACAACATTTCATCTGGAATTATCCCTTCTGGAGGAATAAGATAGAAATCATCAACACACAATCACGTGTGGAACAGAAATAAATTCCTGACTACCGCCGGGATCGGTCCACCTCTCAGGTGAAAGGCGAAGTTACCCACTGGGCCATACAAGTCTAAAAGAAGTTGGAACCCAGAGCAACTGCACCCAAGGAATTACCTGGGCAAGCAACTGCTTGCATACCAGCCAGTTTTCCAACTTCCCACTCCAGCAATGACCCAATAGACAACATTTCATCTGAATTATCCTTCAATAAGACAGAAATCATCAACACACAATCACGCAGGGAACAGAATAATTTCTGACTTCACGCCGATTTGAACCTGTACCTTGCGGAGCAGCGTTGTTCACTCGTCATTGTTGGTCTAAAGAAGTTGGAACCCGAGAGCACCGCACTAGGATTATTCTGCAGCACTGTTGTAGCGAAGCCTCGATCAGCACGACTAATAGACAACATTTCATTCCCGACCAGCAGAACATCACCATAACACGCGTGGAACAGAACAATTTCGATCACGCCGGATCAACCCAGTTTTCAGGCGGAAGCGCATATTGAGCTCACCGTTGCCAGTCTAAAGAAGTTGAACCCGAGAGCAACTGCACCCGCGAACGCTGGGCAGCTAACTGCCAGAAGTGTTTCGCGAGCTCATCTCTCGATCACAAAGAACAGACAACATTTCATTCAATTACTTCGAAAGTGATCACACAGAACATCAATGGCTCATGCTGCGAACAGAAACAAATTTCGACCACTGATCGAACTCAGGTCTTCTTCGGCGCTAGCGGGCGTTACTCACCGCCACAGTTCAAAGCAGTTGAACCCGAGCGTTAACCAAATCTGCGAATTATCGGGCAAGCAATCGCTTCAGAGCACCAGCGTTTTCTCCCCAACTCCTAATTCAGCAACGACCCCGCGCAGCTGCTCCCCAGGTTCCAAATCCTTTAGACTTGTATGGCCCAGTGGGTAACGCCTTGCTTTCCACCTGAGAGACATGGGGTTCATCCTCACGTGAGTCAGAAATTTATTTCTGTTCCACACGTGATTGTGTGTTGATGATTTCTATCTTATTCACTGTATGATAATTCGAATGAAATGTTGTCTATTGGTCATTGCTGAGTTGGGAAGTTGGGGAAATCCTCGCTGGTATGCAAGCAGTTAGCTTGCCCAGGTACTCCTGGGTGCAGCGTTCTCAGGTTCCAACTCTTTTAGACTTGTACATGGCTCCAGTGGGTAACGCCCTCAGCCTTCCACCTGAGAGACTCTGGGTTCGATCCTCGACGTGAGTCAGAAATTTATTTCGTTCCACACGTGATTGTGTGTTGATGATTCTCATCTTATTCACTCAGAAGGGATAATTCAATGAAATGTTGTCTATTGGGTCATTTAAGGAGTCGAAGTTGGGGAAAATCATTGGTATGCAAGCAGTTAGCTTGCCCAGGTAATTCCTTGGGGTGCAGTTACCTCAGGTTCCAACTTCTTTAGACTTTGGCATGGCCCAGTGGTAACGTACTTAAGCTTCCACCCAGAGACCTGGGTCTGATCCCCACGTGAGTCAGAAATTTATTTCGTTCCACGTGATTGTGTGTTGATGATTTCTATCTTAGCTCACCAGAAGGGATAATTGTACAAAATGCTGTCTATTGGGTCATTGCTGAGTCGTGCTAGGGAAAACTGCTGGTATGCAAGCAGTTAGGCTTGCCCAGGTAATTTCCTTGGGTGCAGTTGCCTCTGTAACCTAACTTTTAGACTTGTAAATGGCTCCAGTGGGTAACGCCCTTGCTTTCCACCTGAGAGACCTGCCCGATCCTCACGTGAGTCAGAAATTGTATATATATATATATATATATATATTATATATATATATATATATATATATATATATATATATATATATATATATATATATATATATATATATATTACATATTTGCATACTTATGTGTCTATGTGTGTGTGTGTGTGTAATGCAGATGGCGGCATCTTATTCATTGAACACTAGTCATTCGAATAACGAGGTTAGGTAACATTTGCTCTATTGTATATTAAAACACAACACAACACACACACACATGCGTGCACACACACAGACAGACACATACATATATGTGTGTCTGTGTTTTTAATATACTTAACATTTCAAATATACACATAACACATGCCAACATTATATATACAGGGTGTTTCAATTAGAGGCGCTCCTCAACAGCATAACTAAAATTGATATGGACAAAAACAAAAGTAATTCAGAACAGGTATTTATTTAAGTTTCTCTATATTTAATATTTTGTGTTGTCTCCATCTGCCTGAAATACAGCTGTATTCTGAAGGGTATGATTTCAGCAAATCGCAGTGCTGAGACTCAAAACTTCATTTCCCTGGGCACTTGGTCAACTCTCGTAGGTCGTTGAGGCTTGCATACCATCATAGTTCACTGTGCGTGCTTCAACACGATCCTTTAAGATACTACCAATGTTTTCACACACATTAAGGTCAGGGGAGCTACCTGAAAATTCACTTGATGAGAAGAAATCGATACCACTGTTTCGAAGTAGCTCCTGTGTCTGAAGAGCCTTGAAACATGGCGCCTTATCATGCAAAAATGTGACTTCTTCAACAGATAACACATTTTCAGGATCTTTGAGGAAAGGAAATACTCCACCATGTCCTTTTCTTTGATTATCCACATTAACCATTTGGCTGTGAAACAGAGAAAATTCTAAACATTTCAGGAAATTTCACAATCCCACGGAGAAGGACGTCATCGCTGATATCATCCAACTTTGCAGCCCAAATGATGTCATTTTATGATTTGGCTTCTGACTGTGTAAAGAAGAATTATCCGATGCGCAACATGTGGAGAAAGTCAGCTTCATCCCAATCTTTAAGAAATGAACCACAAAACCATGCATGGTCTTCTCTGTTGCTGAGTGATGTTGGGCTTGCTGATAACATGAAATGGCTTGATACCAGATTTTTCTGTTCAATGATATACAGCACTATAACTTCTCTTCTTTCCCTTTGTTTCTCGTCTGCCACCACCTCATTTAAAGACTTTCGTCTACCCACTGCCTCAGCTACATGTCTTTTTTGACTCGAGAAAGTGACTTCAGGGCCTTCCAAAGATTCAAAGAAGAATTAGAGGAATCTATTTCTGGTGACAGAAATTCATTTCTCGGTATAATGAGGTTCGGATTCCACAATAAGCTGTAGGTCCCGTTGCTAGGTAACCAATTGGTTCTTAGCCACGTAAAAATAAGTCGATCCTTCGCCAGCCCTAGGAGAGCTGTTAATCAGCCTAAAGGGTCTGGCTAAACTAAGATATACTTAACTTCTCACCTTTTTTTGTGATGATAACTCATGGATTTTTGTTCCAGTTTCTTTAACAAAGGATTCATCTTTAATGTATTTAGCTATCCAGGAACGTGAAATGAAGGATGCGCCAGCATCCCTGGCCTCGCTGAAGGTTATAGCCCGGATTCGGTCAATCCATCTGATTTCCTCTGAGTTGTTAGCCATGGCTTTATCTAACTCTGTCACTCAGTATGAAAATACAAGAAATGTAAACAAAAATATTTAATAGAAACTTTTTTAAAACAATGTACTTGGAGATAGGCTAGGCAGAAATTCTAACTTCTTCATTTGTTCTGTGGAGGGGGTTTAAACACCTGCATATACACATACATAGTGCATACCGGCATGTTTTCCCCTAATGTACTTTTGCAAAATTTTTTAACTCTGGTATATGGGAATAAGGAACAAAGTTCTCGCATTTTCGAGTGGATTACCAAAGACTGCATTTTTAGATATGGCAGCTTTTCCAGTGCACTCTGTGAATTTTCTGCAGTAAGCAAGAAAAACAGAAAATGTCTCAATTTCCAGTTGGTGGGCTGAATCTCTATGCCAAAGGCTGGGACTCTACATTTTTTTGGCATTCCTTGTACTTATGGGACAATTCTTTTTACTTTAAAAATTAAATTTAAAGAGAAAGGGATAGAAATTTTGGTCCGCAAAATTTAAACCAAAAGAAATTGGCTGGAATTAAGCAACTGAGGAGATAACCTTGCCCCAATTTGTCTCTAACATGTCGTTTTGTAACTGTAGCGAATGATCAAATAATGGTTCAGGTTTACATAATATCTGCATATCATTCCTTTCTATATCCAATACTAAATATCTAAAGAAAATGGGTAATTATCAAAATAATATTTAATTTTGCTATATTTTCCTATCCAATCTGCTTATGAGGGGTGTGAGTGAGCTTACTTTTTAAAGTCAAATGTTATAATTAAAGTGCAAACTATTGGCAGTAAAACCAAAATCACAAAATTCTCACAGCTGGTCGATATTCTTTAACAGAATTTTACTGTTTTGAGGTCGCCCTTGACAACCAAGTCCATACTTATCAGCCTGTAAGAGTTAATTTAATATCGGGGGTTGTGAAAACAAATAACTGACCCACTAGCCATAAACTCTGTTATGGTCACCAAGCAGAGCAAATAATTGAAAATAATATGGTGATACAACAAAGACAGAGCTCTAGAAAAGGAAAGACTCTGCAGATCCTACAGAGAAGAACGGCAGTAATAAATTACATAAATGGCTAGACTCCAAAGCAGCATTTGAGGAAGAAACTTCGAGAGATAACATATGACATGCAGTGACAACGAAGCTGAATTTAAGGGTTGTGTGAAGACAGTGATGGAAAACTCCTTGCTAAACCCAGCAAGAGGTGTTATGGCACAAGAACAACTTATCGCAGAGATGATTGGTGACCTGTATAACTGAGAAAGAACAGCGCAAATGCTCAGAACAAAGACAAGAGCGTCGTCCAAACATCCCCTAACTGCAAGCCCATCCCATTGAAAAGCTCATGTTGACTTTGAGAGGGATGTTGGCTCCAACTGCAATGTTACAGTTCATGCTCCAGCATTAGTCACATGTTAGCACAGAGGAAGTTTGTAATCATAGATGACAAGCACTGCAGTTGTTTCAGTAGCAACAATGACATAATCCAAACCGAAAAGTCCTAGAAGCTATGGTCTACGTTGTCAAGAGGATGCAGATACGATCAGCCGTGGAGACCAGGAATACAGTGTTGAAAGCGTGAAGTCCTTCACCATCAAAACAATGACACTGAATGGTCATCATAGCATTATCTTTACAGCCATCACTGCAGAATCTGGTCTTGAAATGCATGGATAGACTTTGGGCCAAGAGCCAGTACTACATGATTCCAGTTCACAATGTACTTCTGTTACAATCTGAAAACCAAATGGGATCCTATACTTTCATACTTTCACTGGCTATATCATATGGCTCTGTGGGAAAGTGAAAGAAACCTGCATGGCAACCATGTGACAGCATTTCAGTAATACCAACAAACCCAAACAGCGTCCAACAACAGCTGATGATGACCTGCAGGAGCTGCAAAGAATTGTCCTCATATACAACAGATCTAGTCCAGCCACTAGTGCAGATGGGGTGAGACTCACTGTCTTTTGCCACAGGCAAAGACCGTATGACTCCATCCTATCAAGCCAGGCAGCCCCATGGAGCTTGTAGCAGGCTGCCTACCAGGCTGGTATCATCTGGAGCCAAGCAATAATCTCCAATCCAGAAACCACAAAGCACACAGAAGGGAGAGACATGGTAGATACTTTGGAAAACCTTTCCTGATCAGAAATTCTGTCACGAGCTGTGACAAATGTTTCCATAAAAACACTAACCAGAGATCAAAATATTTTCACACTGGGCTTTCCTACACAGCTCTTTACTGCTCCTTGTACAAAAAGGTATTGCCAGAAGAAATCAGTACTCACAATGAGCACTTTCTGTTAGTAAGTTTCCTTTTGTTGTATTCTTTATACTAAAAGTTATTCTATGTTTATGAAAATGTTACAATGGAATGAAATTATAAAGCTCTGAGCGTGCTTAAAAACATACACATAAACACTCAGATCATTTATACAGATCAACTTCATTAATGTCCATCAGAAAAGAAACTTTTGAAGGTCGATATGGCAGTCATCAAGGAAAATGGTTAAAACTTGGACTCTCAAATGGGTAACTAAGTAGGCTTGACTAGTAGCCATGAGAAAAATTACAGTGCAAATTTCTCTTCCAGTCACCTTTAATCATTGGGTCAAATGATGGCCAAGTGCTGAATTTTTTTTCTAGATCGGTCAAGCAGCTACCATATTTGTTACAAAAGGAAGGGGGATGGGGGAGGAGGAAGGGGAAGGGGTATGGGTTTGAAACCTACCCTATTATCTAAGTTGGGTTAAATGATGGCACGTGACAAATTTTGTCTAGATCGGTCAAGCGGTTACCACATATGTTACAAAGGGAAGGGGGATGGGGATGGGGGAAGGGGAAGGGGTACAGGCTGAATCTTACCGTATTATCAAGGTATGGTCAATGATGGCCACGACAAATTTTGTCGAGATCGGTCAAGGATTCTGATTTATACCACAGAAACATATGGACCAACATAAGACATTATATATATAGAGTAGTATATATATATATATATATATATATATATATATATATATATATATATATATATATATATATCAGGAGAGAGTATAAATATATATAATATATATATATATATATATATATATATATATATATATATATATATGTGTGTGTGTGTGTGTGTGTGTGTAGACTGGGAATATTCCCAAGGACTTGATAAGATTATGTGTAAGACGATGTGGCACTGTGATGAAATTGTGAAATGAAAACCTCTCTCTTTAAGTGAAAAGCTCAACTCGGAGAATGTATAGTTTAAAAATGACGTGAGCAAAACGAACCCAGATTTTACCACTTATGGACGGATGAGGCAAAAATAGAACTATGCAGAATTACAGGATGGCAAATTATTAAATCTGACTGAATATTTAAAAATGAAAGGAGTAATATTTTTTTCATTCTATGATACAAACGGCCATTTCATCTTTCAAATACAAAATTCTGAAGTATTATAGTTAGGTTTTTTAAATTCAGCCAAACAAATGTATGGCATGTTTAAAACTACATTAAGTTTAATTTCTCGTCTTACTGAATAGATTTACATGGCAAAATATGAACTTATTACGAAAATTTAAAGGCTGAAAGTTAACTTTATTATGTCAGTATTCCAAAATACAAGAAATTAATAAAAACAACTTTAATAACCTTATCATTAACCGAAAATACGATTTCCCTTGGTTAACAATTCCTTTATTTATCTTACGAAATAATTTCTATTGTGTCTGGCAAAAGAAAGGTCTAATTTTTTTTATCTAAATTTTTGATGAATAATCTGGCACATTTCATTTATAGTTACACGGAGTAATCTTTCGCAGCTCCATTCCAGATAACTATGTACAATTTTGTACAAGAGAAAATCATTTGTTTTTTGTTATCTTTTTATGTGTATATAGTTCCATATGATTTCTATTTAAAAATATCGTTATTCGGGTGTTCGTTTAGTTCTAACGTTACAACACTGAATGTGCACATTTTATTACATAAGTTTCTGAATATCTTTTATGTTAATTTGAACTAATTATAGTTAGGTTCTTAATGTACATCACTAGGCGGCTTTATTCCCCTATGACCTTTTAGTCTTGCTTGGCAACTAAGGCGAAAGACATCTGCATTGGCGGATGAATAAGCCAATTATCGACTTGGCTCTTAATCAGCACCGGAAGGTATTCTAAGACACTGGCGGCAGCCAGCAGCCTCTTTCATCTCCCTTTCAAGTTCCTTTCTAATTAGGGTTCATTTGGGTTTCTGTTCTCTAGGTATTACAAAGTCTTCTCGGGATTTTAATGGTATCTGGCGGTAAAACTACTGCCATGTTATGCTGACGGAGGTCGCCAGAAAAAGATCTAAAACCACTGAACGGGAACCGAATTACAAAGGCACATGAAACCCACCAACAAGAGACACGCACATATGCACGCACATACAGATAAGGTTTACAGGAATAATGACTGAACTAGAATGAAAGAAAAAGAGGGAACTGAAATTGAATACTATGAAATTACCTAAATAACTTGCTCGTTTCTTTAGTATTGTATCGATCTCTTAAAGTAGTTTCCTCATTAAAAATATATTTTCAAAATGGACCGCTGAATATACATGACATCACCATCAAAAATTATAAATTCATTATTTCATATTTCATTACATTCAAGACCAGCCCAATTCCTAATAAAATGTTTGGAAATAATAAAGCTTGATTTGGTAGCTTGACATGAAAAGATAGCGGACCAATATGGCTACCACTATGAAAAATCTCCATTATTCGTTCTAATTTATTTTATACAAGTGTTTATTGTCTAAACACTGCTTGGTACTTAATTAAAGATAATTACATATTGAGTTAAAAGTCTAATATAATATAATTCTAATAAGTGAGCATCAGTATTGCCAAACGAAAAAGATAATTACTTACTTTAACTTTTGTTTATTGTAAATTTACTGTCAAACCCTGTTTTGGGAATTTAGATCTAGTGCAAATTCTATTTAAATCACAGCATATTACAATAATTATATCTATAGAATCTAAGATGGAGGACTAATACTATATTGTTAAATTCATATAAAATCATTATTACTATTTCAACTTCATATTACAGATAGCTAAGCTGCAGCCTAAACTTGTGTTTGGGGATATGTTCAATAGCCTATCTGATTTTCAGTAACCGAGATTATATAGTATCATAAACAATGATGAGAACAATAGCTGCCACCATAAAATTTCATTATCATTTTCAACTTGCTTTATCATTTGTACTTGGTGTCTGGGTCCCTAGAAATATTGAATTGGATTAGATTTTTCAGTTATCTAACATTGGGAGCTCAGCCACCAAACTTAGTGTACTGATTACTGCAAAATGTTATCATAAATCCTATATTATAAATTTCTGAAAAACCAGGTTAGAAAATATTCTTTGTCGGTTTCTTCTTCCTGTAAAGCTTGATTGTGTGGATTCTCACAGTTCTCAACTTGAGATGGTCCACAAGGTGTGCATCACAGTTCACAGCCTTTGCAACTGCAATGCGTTTGACAGGCAGTTTTGCAATTGCAGTGGACCATCTGAAGGAGGCTTTCTGGTGCAGCAGTTTTCTTCCTCATAACTGGCAAGAGTACTGTTTCACTTTCATCTTTGCGTTACAATGTTTTGATAAAAAGAATTGTCTCTGCCAACCCCAGAACGCCTCCCACCCACCAAGTCCTCGACAAAACATCACAGCTTTAAAGTGTAATACCAGATCATGGTGTGGGCTGAAACGAGGTGATATGACTGGGGATCGAGTCTGAGGGCAGTCAGTTTTGTGCTAGTTATGGGCAAGAAACTGCTGCATCAGAAGCCTCCTTCAGATGGTCCACTGCAATTGCAAAGCTGCCTGTCAAACACGTTGCAGTTCCAACTACCATGCACACCTGCTTGTGGACCATGTCAAGTTGAGAACTGTAAGAATCCACACAATCAAGCTTTACAGGAAGAAGAAAGCGACAATGAATATTTGTATATCTGATTTTTCAGAAATTTATAATACAGGATTTATAACATTTTACCAGCAATCAGTATACTAAGTTTGGTGGCCTTATTGGTCCCCCATCCTAGATGTTGAAAATTCTAATCACTTCAATGTACTGTTACTCAGATAAGCTGGTTGGATTTCTAAAACCCCAAAAAGGGATTTAGACACCAAATTTACGTCAGTAAAGTAAGTTAAAATGAGTAATGGGGATTTTCATAATTTGGCAGCTATTTTGATCCTCCATCATTGATTTTGTATTTATATGCATAATCACTTCAGTTTACTGTAAGTCAGATAGGCTAAATGGATTGCCATATCCCCAAAACACGGGTTTAGACAGCAAGTTTACATCTGTAACATGAGTTGAAATGAATAATGATGATTTTTTGTATTGGAAGACCAATATGGCAGCGATATTGGTCCTCCATCTTATATTTTATAAATACATAATCATTGTAATATACAGTGATTTAAATAAATTTACTGGATTCCTAGATTCCAAAAACCAGGGGTTTAGACAGTAAATTTACCTGTGTAAAATGAGTTACAATAAGTAATTTTTTGTTTAGTTTGGCAGCCATATTGATCCTCCATATTAAATTTTGTATATTTGTAATTAGACCTACTTCAATACACTGCAATTCAGATATGCTCTTTGGATTCCCAAATCACTTCAAACAGGTGTTTAGTGTCTAAAACACCTGTTACTGAAGTGATTATATATTTGTTAAAATCCAAGATGGCGGGACTAATATGGCTACTATACATATTAAATTATTATTCATTCTAATTTATTTGATACAAGTAAGTTTAGTGTCTAAACTTACTTGTATAAAATAATTTAGAATGAATAATCTAGATTTTCATACTATGGAAGCCATATTGATCTGCCATCTTGGATTTTTTTAGTATATAATCACTTCAATATGATGCAGATATGCTAATTTGGCTTCCAGATCCCCAAAATAAGGTGTTGGGCAATTGTTGATTACTTATCTATTTGAATAATGTATGTAATGGCATTTTAAGGATTTAGGGTTATTATAGTAGCTTATCTTGGAAATCAGACCTTTTGTATGGTCAGATTGTAGATTTTTATGTTATCAAGCACGCTCTGATGCTACAATAACAGTTGAGAAATCTTAGGCAATTTTTGGGGTAAAGTACAGCCGACTATGTGTAGATTTTATAAAGATCTGGTATTTATTTGCAGCATATAACAGTACAGATGATTTTATCATTGATGGCCACTTAAACGCGTTTGAACAATTATCCTTTAGTATGTTAATGAACTTTGTGCTACTGTTAGTAGTGTAAAAGTTATAAAGAGTACAAAGGCTACGATATGTAGGGAATAATAAGCCAATAATACGTTGTCATAATATTATATCAAATGCAGTCATTACCAAAATATTTAGTATCTTCCCTTTTCCTTCTTAACCCAGTATACAGCCATATTATATAAGGAAATGTCAGGGAATTTCTACAGTATTAAAACTGAGGAATGGGAAAACCGCTCATTCATTGCCGTTATTACGAGGACTGTTCAGTCTTAGCTAGACGTTAACGTTACTGTTCTTATATTCTTACTGTATCAAAGACATCTGCGTTAAGTTAGTGACGGCTGTAAGCTTGCCCTTTTAATAACATAGCAGAGTAAAAGAATTTAAACTCATATTCCTTTTGTGGCTACGTACGTCATCAAGGAATAACGTGAGAACTTGGGCTCAGGAGCGTCAGAGTTCAGAGGGTTCAGGAGTAATTTTTGCTACTACTTAACACAGTCAGAAAAAACTGTCCCTAAAAATTCTAGGGTCAGTGCACGACATCAACATGGATGTAAGTTAACTGCACTTGCCATGTTTCATTAATCATATTCCACTCCGTTTAAGGTGAATGTTTGTTATCTACAGAAATCGTTATTACTCTTTAGACCAAAAAATATCACCCAAGCGTAGATGAAAGCCTTTTTTGTTTGACTGAAAACATTTACCTTTGCTCAAAAACCAAATATTTCTGATCATCAAAATATTCATTTTTATGATTAAGGAATGTATCCAATTACCTACAGCAAAAAATCAGTGATACAAGATGCATTCAAAACTGACACGAATTCAGCTTAACTGGAATGAGGTATGTACAGTACATACCATCAGTCATAAAAGCATTATCGATTCTACAAGAAATTGTACTCTTAAAAACTTAACTTCGCATACTCTCGTAATCCATGATAATTCTGTAATGATATTTCTTAGCAGTTTGAAGGCCAATTTATAGTTTTTATTTCTATATCTAAATTTTAGAGTGAAAAAGCTCTTAAACCTTTAAGTGAATTGTCTTCAGTGCTCATTCAGTTTCATTCTATCAATCTCACGTACTACTGTATCAAACCGTAGGTCTGGTGTATTGGTGTCAGATGGTCATATAGGCTTACGAAAAAAATTACCAGGGAACGTAAACCAATATTTCTGTTATCGTGCCCTAGGAAAGGTGAAGCCCTCCTATCATAGTGTGACACTCAAAGTGAGAAGAATAAATACTACTTAACTCTGGATTTCACTAATTTCTATATTACTGCTTTAAAATGTGAAAGAACGTCTCAATTACTTTCGGATAGTTTAGCCGGACTTCGTAGCCGCGATCATTAAGACTAACAACCGATCGAGATATTGCCCAAGAGTAAAATCATTTCAAAGTTGCTCCACAGGCAAATTCCATAATCATTTAGGTGTGGATCAAGGCCCCAGACAGATATGTTAGTCAGGTTGCTTGATTTTAAGGCTTTATGCGTGCCTCGTCAACTGCCAGCAGTTACTTTGTTGACTTTACCATTTATGGATTTTCAGAACTTTATTCAGTTCTTAATACATCACAGTGTGAATCTCGAAGATTCTAGTCATTTGTTTAGGTAATTAATCGTAAGTTTTACCAGACAAAACACTAGTTATAAAACATTAATTTCAGGTATTAAAGAGTAAAACAACTAATTCCTTGAATATTACCAACTGATGGAACAGACTACCCATGGTCTTCGAGGTTACATTAAGCCACTTTATACCGGTGTTGTAAAACCCTGTGGGTTTTAAGACTCCACCCGGTCAAGTAAACTGCTCAAGTTCTTTACATCATTTCGAAATTTATGGCAAGTCTGCAATATCTGTTAATAAAAGGAAGGACGTTCATATTTACATGTGATCTTTATTGAAAAATCAAGTTTAACTATTTACACCTTTTAATCAGCAAGACAACTTTTGGCGTCAAGTGCAGCATATCAGTGACACCAGGCTCCTGTCTCACCTCATTAAAATATATTGTGTAAAAGCAACGAACACCGGAGTTCTTGAATAACAGGGTCTCAAGTATTCCTGTAAAATTTGTTTGCTTTACAAAAAAAAAATACGGCAGAAATGTTGTTTGTACTTATTAAAAATAAAAAATTACAACATCTAAGATCCTGTTGGTCAGTAAAATATAAAGTTTTATTAACTTGAATGAACCGGAGCCTTCACGATAGATTCAATTTGCTTCTGTACAGACCGACCAACCAACAACTCAAAAAGAAAAAGAAACACCTTTGACCAGAGCATAAAAATAAAAAAATCCAAGTGTTAGCAAACCAAGGAAGGGGAGGCACCAAAAAGCGCACAACTGAATGATCAACCAGAGAATGACTAAATCAAATGTCACGACGTTTGTTTCATAAAAATTACAAAAGCTCAATTTGCCAAGTTTAAGATATAGCACGTTCTGGCATCACTACTGATTGTACAAAAACAGTGATCTGTCTATTGTACTAAAGTGAAAACAGGACTGTTCATTGAATGATTAGCCTCAGTTTCGCTAAGATAAAAGATTTAAACTATTAACAGCAGCTATAGCTTGCGTTAAAATTCCCAGGGTTAAGAATTAAAATTATTTAAATTAAAAGACGTTAAGTCTTCGTTTTTAAAGCCAAATGTTACTAAAACTTAATTTATTTCTGAAAACACCGAGAGTTAAACCAATTCTTAACATACGCAAATTAAAACTTAAATTATTGCTGAATTTGGAAACTGGCATCTTGGGGGAAAATGACTAAAATCTCAAGAAATATTTAGAAGATTACGTTAACTGTTGTACTATTATAAAACTATTATAAAACTTTAATTGCAAGATAAGTTAAAAGGTCTTCACTGATAACTGCAAAATTCAAGAATAATTCTTAAGCGATCAATATAAACGTTACGTTACTTTAAATGTCTAAACAAATCTAAAGTCAAGGTACGTTAATACTGGAAAATAGTCTGACTGATGCACTTAAATACCTGGAATTAAAAGGATCCTGAAAGGAAAAATTTATTAGTAGTTGAACCTCCCATGCACCTGCCGATAGGTCTTAAGACCTACCGGGCAAGGAATGAGAGGGCCCTCCACGGCCCCTGTAGGGGTGGAGGTAAAAAAAAAAAAATACACAAAAAATTCACTTAGAAAACCTTTGTACAGATGACATACTTCATCTAGTTTTAGTTGAGCCAAACACGGGGAGAGCAGTCCGTTTTTGAGCAGTTGGAGAAACTTTCTGTCCGGAGAACTTCGACCTATTTCCCACAAGCGTAGTTTGCTTCATGGAATGGTCTAGTTGTCATAAATCTGGAAGTAGTTTAAAATTAGAATTGTAGCAGGATATGATTTGTTTTAACAAAATAGAAATATAACCAGTCATATCTTCACAAGATAAAGTTTTTTTTTTTTTCTTTTAAAGGGAGGGGTTTACACGAAAGTCAAGATTTTATACAGGCACTTCATTTCCAAGTACACTAAATTAAATACTAAACTTCACGAACCAGATCTCCTGGCCCAGAAAGCTATATTTGTACTGCAGAAGTAAATGAAACAACCTACGAAAAATAGGATAAAGTAATGCTACATGATAACTAAAGCTTAAAGAAAACTAAAAAACTTCAAACCAAATATTCAATGCTGTCCACAAACTGCAGTAAGTTCGAGAAAATTATCGGGGAGCCTTTGTTCCCTTACATTCCATTTCAGCTCTCCAGAAGTCTATATCATGTATTCATTTCCGTTCCTGCTCCTCGGATTTTCTGATGATAATGTTAAGCTGCTTAGTCTTACAGTCTAGGAGACTACATACTGCCTAAGAACGGTTTACGTAATCTCTTTCAAGCAAATTTAGTCATAAAAATTATATATACATAGATAGATAGATAGCTATATATATATATATATATATATATATATATATATATATATATATATATATATATGTGTGTGTGTGTGTGTGTGTGTGTGTGTGTGTATGTGTGTGTGTGTGTGTGTGTGGGTAAACCAAGGTATGGAATGCAAACCCACGGCCAGGCTATTCGTTTTTCCCAACACACAAACCAACGGAAATGGTTTGCGGAGGACAGGTCTAGTGCGATGGAGGAAAAGTTAAGTGTATCTTTGTTTTACCAGACCACTGAGCTGATTAACAGCTCTCCTAGAGAGGGCTGGCCCGAAGGATTCGACTTATTTTACGTGGCTAAGAAGCAACTGATTACTTAGCAACGGGACCTATAGCTTATTGTGGAATCCGAACCACATTATAGCGAGAAATGAATTTCTATCACCAGAAATAAATTCCTCTAACTCTTCATCAGCCGGTCGGAGACTCGAACTCGGGCCTGGCGAGTGCCAGTCCACAGCTCTACCGACTCACCCAACGAAGAACATGTGCGATGGAGGAAACAAAAGACGTTATTAAGTAAAATATGGCACAGATGTAAACAACGTTCTGAATTGTTCCCTTTCATTAACATTCTTTATTAATGAATAAGTACCGTTTAGTGAAGCTAATGTTGTCTGAAAATGCTCCGTGAAGGGAACTGAAGACCACTTGAACTACCCTATGGATACTATTTCTGTTTGGACTCCTCTATGACCTAATGACGTTTTGAAAATCTGCGGCATAGTCCTTATTCTATGCATAATAAGAAATTGTAATGGAATTTTCATTTCTTAATGTGGAGACACAGATATATTAATTTTGAAGAACTCACATTGTCCCTAGTTTATCACTTATCAACGCGTTTGCATGGAAGGCAGTACCTTCTTTATTACCTATTGCATAATTCTCGACAAACTTCTTTTTTTCAACATGCAATTATATTGGAGAATATTACTTAACCCCTAGTTTCTTTTGTTTAGACTGCAAAGCAACTTTTGGATGCCTGTTTTCATTAGATTGTAGTGAAAACTGATGCCTTGAAGCACCGTTTGCTCCTGTCATTAATGGAGTTGAAACGCTCTTGGTTAGACACAGCCTTTTATACTTTAGCAACGAATCAACACAAAACCAACTGCAGATGTTATCAAATTACTGAGCCAAGATGACTTAAACTGGGTGATTTATAATAGCTTCACTAGAAGCTTCATCTGAATTACGTAGGTGACCAGTTCAGACAATGAGCCGAGGTGCTGCTTGTTCAGACGGAATCTCTGTGCCTTCATGCCATTTTGGTCTAACTTTACCTGTTAAACAGATTTATCAGGCATCTAAGATGACCCGTTAGTTCTTGTACCGAAACATTCTATACTTAGTTTGAAAGCTTCAGCGCTAAGTGTCTTTGCAAATAACTTTGTCATTGATTGTCACTTATAGTAACCTGGCAAATAGAAACTCAAAGTGCCTTAACTCCTTCTCAGGTTACCCCTCGGTAATATGAAACTGATTTTATATTACCCCAGAATTCAACTTTTGAGTAACACGAGATAGAGTCTATATTGGCATCCATGTTCTACTGTTAACTCTCATACTTACAGTCCAAAGGTCAAATATCCTTGGCCATACTCTTTCACTTATATAAGATAGAGACTTTATATCTGGTGTATATAATCCACTGAAGATGCTAACATGCAGAGTGAGTGGCTAATGTTACTGTCAAGTTCATACGTGAAGTCAAATATAACTATTATAATTTAAGATTGTCCATAACATTGGTATTATGAGACCGAGGTCTACAATTAGGCATTCGTAAGCCTCAGAGCGGTATCAAGAATGTCACACTTTCATGTCAAAGGTCAAATTTTAAGTTAACATTACCTGTAACTTTTGGACTGCAGTACACAAGAGTGAGAACTTTCATATTTGACATGGATAATCCAGTAACAAAGTCAAAGTAGGGAGCGAAGTCCAGGTCCTCCTTGGAGGTATAAGGTCAGAAAGGAATTTAACCTAGGCCTTAACATTTGGCAACTTCATTTTTGGACTGTGTATTCCACTAATGAAGCCAGTATAGTATGTCAAGGGCAAGATCGAAATTTAAGGTCATAGTTCAAACGAGAATTTAAGCTTGGACCAAATTGAATCCATTTTGGAGATACTCTTCATACTTGGCATGAATGATCCTCATGACTGACTGGTCAAAGGTCAAACAAAATTTTAGGTTTGGTTTTTGGTCTGGTTTGTCGGTCTGTTTGTTCACAGGATCAAAGCAACAGTTTGAAAGAATGATGCCAAAGGTGGACTCAACAGGCAACAAGCTATTAGGCTTTGGTGATAAGGTACCCATTTAGGGTGAACAGCCCAATCTTGTCAGAGGGTTGCTGTCGATGAAAGCCCTTGTTTATTATCATTATTTGTGATAATGCATGTAAAATAATATCCAGGCAAACACAAACAAATAAATGTCCCAAGGGTCAATCTGAAGTCGTAAGAGGCAGCATGACATCACCTCCGTGTTACCTCCAGGGGTAATTTAAAATCGATTTCAGCTTGTCACAGACGATAAGAGCAATTATAAGTTACCGTGGAATGTGAAGGTGGTAAAGGCCTGGGCCTTGCAAATCGAATTATTGTATACATACGTAAGCTAAATCTTATAAATAGAAACAATTCTAGCACATCAAGAATATACTATAAATTATTTCACCTAAAGTAAAATGGTCCACTTCCGGATATAGTATACGTTTATGGCCGAATATATGAAAGTTTCAAGTAAATTCATTAGTAGCAATAAACTCTCCTAATAAGTGAGTTCTGACTATTACACTTCATGGCCAACAGACCGTGAAAAGGTTTACTGAATGTCCAGTCTTTTCTTAGTGGATTTGACATCGTTCATGACCGAATGTTAACATTGTAACAGTTCGTAATTAAAGCTGTGCGTTCACTTGCTTTTCCGATTTAGTGTTCTTTCGTGTCCATTTTCTTCAAGGGATTTCCTGCTTATAGAATAGAATATATTTAGGCCAAAGGCCAAGCACCTCGGACTTACGGAGGGTCATTCAGCGCTGAAACGGAAATTGACAATAAGAAAGTATGACAGGTAACGAGGGACAACCTCGCAGCTGCACTATGAAACAGTTGTTATGAGAGGGTGGAAAGTCAGATGGAAGGAAAAATGAATGGAGGTGCAACAAAAGGACTGATATAGAGGTTGCAGCTAGGGTCCGAAGGGACGCTGGAAAGACCCTTGAGTAATGCCTAAGAAAACACGAGGCACACTATCCCCTACGGGATTTCCTGATTGTATAACCCAAAAACGTGCAGTACATATCAACATGATAATGTGAGAAACATCATTTTGCCAGTAAAGCTGAAACAGAACAGACTCGTTCACACATGTGGAGAGAAAATCAGCAAAAAAAGATAAACAAAAACAAAAGAAAATAACAGATGAATCGGAGCATCAAATTATCAACTCCAGGAAAGAATGAAGCAGAAAATGAAACCGGTACGACCTACGAGTGATTGAATATTGACCAACGTCTACCCATGCGGTTGTCCTCTTTTCTCTCTGGTCATCCACTTTTTTTCTCTTTATAAAAATATTCAAGTCCCTGCACATTCCAAAGAAAAGAGAGTGATTACATTTTTGACTCTGAATTAACAGTACTGTTATATATGACCATACGATTTTTATTGTCCTAGCTCCGAGAGTCATACGCTGTCTCTTAGTTTCTGAAGAGAGAGAGAGAGAGAGTACTGGAATAAAAATCGTGGCGGTCATATATAACAGTACTGTTAATTCAGAGTCAAAATGTAATCACTTCTTTTCTTTGGAATGTACAGGGACTTGAATATTTTTTGGCAAAGAGAGAAAAAGTGGCTACCAGAGAGAAACAGGACAACCTGCATGGAGTAGATTGTTGGTCAATATTCAATCACTGGGTCGTACTTGATTTCATTTCTGCTTCATTCTTTTTCCTGGGTCAACAGTGCTGATGAGGTTTGATGTCTGATTCATCTGTCTGTTATTTTTTGTTTTGTTCTTATCTATTTTGCTTCGATTTTCTCTCTCCACATGTGAATAGTCTGTCTTGTTTCTGCCATTGGCAAAAATGATCAACTCTCTGCTTATCATGTTGATATGTGCACGTTTTGGGTTATGCATAATCAGGAAATCCCGTAGGGGGGGATAGTGTTGTCAATGTACCTCACGTGGTGCACTGTAGGCATTACTCAAGGGTCTTTCCAGCGTCCCTTCGGACCCTAGCTGCAACCTCTATATCAGTCCTTTTGTTGCACCTCCATTCATTTTTCCTTCCATCTGACTTTCCACCCTCTCATAACAACTGTTTCATAGTGCAGCTGCGAGGTTGTCCTCCCGTTACACCTGTCATACTTTCTTATTGTCAATTTCCGTTTCAGCGCTGAATGACCTCGTAGGTCCCAGTGCTTGGCCTTTGGCCTAAATGCTATATTCTATTCTATAAGCAGGAAATCCCTTGAAGAAGAAATGGACACGAAGAACACTAAATCGGAAAAGCAGGATGAACGCACAGCTTTAATTTTGAACTGTTACAATGTTAACATTCAGTCGCTGAACGATGTCGTCCACTGAAAGGACTAGACATTCAGTAAACCTTTCTGACAGTCTCTGTTGGCCACGAAGTGTAAGAGTCAGAACTCATTGCCAGGGAGAGTTTATTGCCACTAATGAATTTACTTGAAACTTTCATATATCTGGCCATAAACGATACTATATCCGGAAGTGGACTATTTTGTTTTAGGTGAAATAATTTATAGTATATTCTTGATGTGCTAGTGAATTGTTTTTGGCTGATAAAGACGCTTTCATGTATGTATACAATAATTGATTTGCAAGGCCCAGGCCTTTACCACTGCTTCACATTCCCACGGTAACTTATAGTGGTGCTCTTATCATCTGGCGGCAAGCTGAAATCGATTTTAAATTACCCCTGGAGGTAACACGGAGGTGATGTCATGCTGCCTCTTACGACTTCAGATTGACCCTTGGGACATTTATCATTTGTGTTTGCCTGGATATTATTTTACATGCATTATCACAAATAATGATAATAAACAAGGGCTTTCATCGACAGCAACTTCTGATGATTGGCTGCTTTCACCTCTAAATGCAATTATCACCAAAGCCTACGAAGCTTGTTGCCTGTTTACGAGTCCCACTTTGGCATCATTCTTTCAACTAAGTTGGCATAGTCCTGTGAACAAACAGACTGACAAACCGGAACCAAAAACCAAACCTAAATTTTGTTTGACCTTGACCAGTCAGTCATGAGGGGATCATTCATGCCAAGTATGAAGAGTATCTCAAATAGTTCAAAAATTTGGTCCAAGCTTAAATTCTCGTTTGAACTATGACCTTAAATTTCGATCTTGCCCTTGACCTTACTGCATACTGGCTTCATTAGTGGAATACACAGTCCAAAAATGAAGCTGCCAAATGCCAAGGCCTAGGTTAAATTTCCTTTTCTGACCTTATACCCAAGGAGGACCTGACTCTGCTCTACTGACTTTGTTACTGATTATCCATGTCAAATATGAAAGTTCTCACTCTTGTGTACTGCAGTCCAAAAGTTACAGGTAATGTTAATCTAAAATTGATCTTATTATGAAAGCGTGACATTCTTGATACCGCTCTGAGGCTTACGAATGCCTAATTGTAGACCTCGGTCTCATAATACCAATGTTATGGACAATCTTAAATTATTATAGTTATGACCTTTGACTTCTACGTATGAACTTGACATTAACATTAGCCTCACTCTGCATGTTAGCATCTTCAGTGGATTATATACACCAGATATAAAGTCTCTATCTTATATAAGTGAAAGAGTATGGCCATGATATTTGACCTTGGACTGTAAGTATGAGAGTTAACAGTAGAACATGGATGCCAATATAGACTCTATCTCGTGTTACTCAAAAGTTGAATTCTGGGGTAATATAAAATCAGTTTCATATTACCGAGGGGTAACCTGAGAAGGAGTTGGGCACTTTGAGTTTCTATTTGCCAGGTTACTATAAGTGACTAATCAATGACAAAGTTATTTTGCAAAGACACTTAGCGCTGGAAAACTTTCCAAACTAAGTATAAGAGATGTTTCGGTACAGAACTAACGGGTCATCTAGATACCTGATAAATCTGTTTTAACCGAGGTAAGGTTAGACCAAAATGCTTGTGAAGGCACAAGAGATTCGTCTGAACAAGCAGCACACTCGGCTCATTTGTCTGAACTGGTCACTCACGTAATTCAGATAAAGTTTTTAGTGAAGCTATTATAATCACCCAGTTTAAGTCATCTTGGCTCAGGTAATTTGATAACATCTGCAGTTGGTTTTGTGTTGATTCGTTAGTTAAAGTATAAAAAGTGCTGTCTAACCAAGAGCGTCTCAACTCCATTAGTGACAGGAGCAAACGGTGCTTCAATCCATCAATTTTCACTACAATCAAATGAAAAATGCATCCAAAAGGTGCTTTGCAGCCAAAACAAAAGAAACTAGGGGTTAAGTAATATTGTGTACTCCAGTATAGTTGCGTGTTGAAAAAGAAGTTTAATGAGAAGTATGCAATAGGTAATAAAGAAGGTACTGCCTCCATGCAACGTTGATAAGTGATAAACTAGGGACAATGTGAGTTCTTCAAAATGAATATATCTGTGTCTCCACATTAAGAAATGAAAATTCCATTACAATTTCTTATTATGCATAGAATAAGGACTATGCCGCAGATTTTCAAAACGTCTAAATTAGGTCATAGAGGAGTCCAAACAGAAATAGTATCCATAGGGTAGTTCATGGCTTCAGTTCCTTCACGGAGCATTAGACAACATTAGTTTCTACTAAACGGTACTTATTCATCAAAGAATGTTAATGAAAGGGGAACACCAGAACGTTGTTTGGCATCTGTGCCATATTTTACTTAATAACGTCTTTGCTCTCCATCGCACATGTTCTTCGTTGGGTGAGTCGGTAGAGCTGTGGACTGGCACTCGCCAGGCCCGAGTTCGAGTCCCCGACCGGCTGATGAAGAGTTAGAGGAATTTATTTCTGGTGATAGAAATTCATTTCTCGCTATAATGTGGTTCGGATTCCACAATAAGCTGTAGGTCCCGTTGCTAAGTAACCAGTTGGTTCTTAGCCACGTAAAATAAGTCGAATCCTTCGGGCCAGCCCTCTCTAGGAGAGCTGTTAATCAGCTCAGTGGTCTGGTAAAACAAAGCATACACTTAACTTTCCTCCATCGCACTAGACCTGTCCTCCGCAAACTACTTCCGCTGGTTTGTGTGTTGGGAAAACGAACAGCCTCGGTCGTGGGTTTGCATTCCATACCTTGGTTTACCCACACACACACACACACACACATACACACACACACACACACACACACACACATATATATATATATATATATATATATATATATATATATATATATATATACCTATAGCTATCTATCTATCTATGTATATATATATATTATGAC
Source organism: Macrobrachium rosenbergii (assembly GCF_040412425.1). NCBI lineage: Eukaryota > Metazoa > Arthropoda > Malacostraca > Decapoda > Palaemonidae > Macrobrachium > Macrobrachium rosenbergii. The sequence goes on from NC_089795.1 coordinate 19,499,681, forward strand.
TAAATTTGCTTAAGAGATTACAAACACTAGTGCATGTAGTCTCCTAGACTGTAAGACTACAGCTAATACACTGGAAACTGAGGAGCAGTGAATGGAAATGAATACATGATATAGACTCCCCTGAGAGCTGAAATGGAAATGTAAGTGAACAAAGGCTCCTGATAATTTTCTCGAACTTACTGCAGTTTGGACAGAATAATTATTTGGTTTGAAGTTTTTATTTTTTAAGCTTTATTATCATGTAGCATTACTTACTTCTATTTTTCGTAGGTTTTCATTTACTTAAGCATTACAAATATAGCTTTCAGGGCTTGGAGATCTGATGGTCCGTGTAGTTTAGTATTTAATTTACAATGTACTTGGGAATGAGTGCTTGTTAAAATCCTGACTTTGGTGTAAAGCCTTCCACTTGTAAAGCTTTATAAGCTTTATCTTCCTAGTATCTCGTGAAGACGTGACTATATTTTATTAAAGCAAATCCATATCCTGCTACGATTCTAATTTTGAACTACTTCCAGATTTGTGTCATCTGTACCATTTCCTGAAGCAAACTACGCTATGAGAGTCTAAATTCTCCAGCCAGGAAGTTTCTCCAACTGCTCAAAAACGGACTGCTCTCCCCGTGTTTACTCAACTAAAACTCATAGATGAAGTATGTCATTCACAAAGGTTTTCATGAATTGTGTATTTTTTTACTCCACCCTACAGGCCGGAGGGCCCTCTCATTCCTTGCCCGGTAGGTCTTAAGACCTATCGGCAGGTGCATGGGAGGTTCAACTACTAATAAATTTTTCCTTTCAGGATCCTTTCAGGTGTTAAGTGCATCAGTCGAACTATTTTCAGTATTAACGTACCTTGACTTTAGATTTGTTTTAGAGATTTAAAGCATCGTAACATTTATAACGATCGATTAAGAATTGATTCTTTAATTTTGTAAATGTCAGTAAGACCTTTAACTTATTTTGCAGATTAGTTTCATGATAGTACAGTAGTTAACGTAATCCTCTAAATATTTCATGATTTTAGTTAATATATTTAAGATCCAAATTTCCAACCACGGCAATAATTTAAGTTTTAATTTTGCATGTTTAACTTCGTGTTTTCAGAAATAAAATTGCTTAGTACATTTGGTTTTAAAACGAAGACTTAATGTCTTTTTTAATTTAAATAATTTTAATTTAACCCTGGAATTTTAACGCGTTAGCTATGTTAATATTTAAATCTTATCTTGTTAAAACTGAGGCTAATCATTCAATGAATGTCTGCTTTCACTTAGCACATGACAGATCACCGTTTTTGTACATCAGTGAGTGATGCCAGAACATGCTATGCTCTAAATTTGGTAAATTGAGCTTTGTAATTTTGTTTCGAGGCCTAAAACGTCGTGACGTTTTGATTTGGTCGTTTCTCTGGTTGATCATCCAGTTGTTAGCGCTTTTTGGTGCTTCTTCCTGTCGTATATAACACTTGGATTTTTTTATTTTTATGCTCTGGTCAAAGGTGTTTCTTTTTTCTTTTGAGTTGTTGGTTGGTCGGTCTGTACAGAATAAATTGAATCTATCGTGAAGGCCCTGGTTCATCTGCTAATAAACTATATTTACTGATTCAACAGATCTTAGATGTTGTAATTTTTTATTTTTAATAAGTACAAACAACATTTCTGCCGTAGTTTTTATGCTTGACAGGCTGTGGGTTGGAATTGCTTACACCCTTTTATTCAAGAACCTGAAACGTTGCTTTAAACATAGATGAATGAGGTGAGACGGAACCTGGTGTTACTGATACTGCACTTTATGCCAAAGGTGCCTCTACTTTGGATTAAAAGGCGTAATTACTTAACTGATTTGTCAATAACAATCATAATATGGAACGCTGGCTACTTCAATTAACAGAAATTGCAGACTTAGGTTATCTTACAGCAAATTCCGAAATTATGTAAAGAACTTGGAGAAGCCATTTGACTGGTGAGTCTTAAACCTACAGGGTTTTGGCAACACCGGTATAGCGTTTAATGTAACCTCGAAGACCATGGGTAGTCCATTCCATCAGTTGGTACATTCACAACAGTTGTTTTACTCTTTAATACCTGAAATTAATGTTTTATAACTAGTGTTTTGTCTGGTAAAACTTACGGAAACTAGCCAAAGCAAATGACTAGAATCTTCGAGAATCAGACTGATTAAGAATTGTTGAATGCAATCCTGAAAGCCCATAAATGGTAAATATAGTCAAAGTAACTGAAGGCAGTTCATAAAGCAGTCATGAAGCTCATACTACAACCTAAACCTAACTTTAGCTTATCTGTCTGGGGCCTTGATCCACACCCTAAATAGTTATAGATTTACCTGTGGAGCAACTTTTCGAGGAAGTTTTACACTGAGCAATATCTTAGTCGGTTGTTAGTCTTAACGATCGCGGCTACAGTGTCCAGCTAAATTATATGAAAGTAACTGAGGACGCTTTCTTTCACATTTTAAAGCAGTAATATAGAAATTAGTAAAACTCAGGGGTTAAGTAGTGTATTTATTCTTCACTTGAGTATGTCACACTATGATAGGAGGGCTTCATCTTTCCTAGGGCACGATAACTCAAATATTGGTTTACGTTCCCTGGTAATTTTTCGTAAGCCTATATGCCCATCTGGCACCAATACACCAGACCTACGGTTTGATACAGTAGTACGTGAGATTGATAGAATGAACCTGAATGATCACTGAAGACAATAAACTTGAAGTTTAAGAGCTTTTTCACTCTAAAATTCTAGTACTATGAAGTAAACACTGAAAATTGGCCTTCAAACTGCTAAGAGAAATACCATCACAGAATTATCTTGGATTACGAAAATATGCGAAGTTAAGTTTTCTCACAGGTATAATTTCGTGTAGAATCGATAATGCTTTATGACTGATGGTAATTGTACATACCTCATTCAGTTATTGAATTCGTGTCAGTTTTGAATGCATCTTGCATCACTGATTTTGCTGTAGGTACTGATACATTCCTTTAATCCTAAACAGAATATTTTGATGATCAGAACATGTTGGTTTTGAGCAAAGGTAATGTTTTCAGTCAAACGCAGGTTGCCTTTCATCTACGCTTGCGATATTTTTGGTCTAAAGAGTAATAACGATTTCTGTAGATAACAAATATTCACCTTAAACGGAGTGGAATATGATTAATGAAACATGGCAAGTGCACGGTTAACTTACATCCATGTTGATGTCATTAACATGACTAGAATTTTTAGGGACAGTTTTTTATGACTATTGTTAAGTAGTAGCAAAAATTACTCCTGAACTCTCTGAACTCTGACCCGGCTCTGAGGCAGTTCTCTCGTTATTCCTGATGACGCTAAATAAGCCACAAGGAATATGAGTTTAAAATTCTTTTCAGCTACATTGTTATTAAAAAGGAATATTACAGCCTCCAATAATCCTAACGCAGATGTCTTTGATAGTAAGAATATAGAACAGTAACGTTAACGTCTATGTTAGCTAATAAACAGTCCTCGTAATAACGGCAATGAATGAGCGGTTTTCCCATTCCCAGTTTTTGGCCACTGTAGAAATTCCTGACATTTCCTTATATATAATATGGCTGTATATCAAGTTAAGAAGGAAAAGGAAGATACTAAATATTTGGTAATGACTGCATTTGATATAATATTATGACAACGTATTATTATTTATTATTCTGCCATATCGTAGCCTTGTAATTTTATAACTTCTTTTTTACACCACTAATAGTAGCATAAAGTTCATTAACATACTAAGGATAATTGTTCAAACGTTTAAGTGGCCATCAATGATAAAATCATCTGTACTGTTACCGTAACACCGTCCGATACCAGATCTTTATAAAAAAATCTACACATAGTCGGCTGTACTTTACCCCCAAAAAATTGCCACAAAAGATTTCTCAACTGTTTATTGTAGCATCAGGCGTGCTTGATAACATATCAAAAATCTACCACAATCTGACCATGCAAAAGGTCTGATTTCCAAGATGGCTACTATAATAACCCCTAAATCCTTAAAATGCCCGTTACACTTCATTATTCAAACTAGATAAGTAATGCTGGTGCCCAACACCTTATTTTGGGGATCTGGAAGCCAAATTAGCATATCTGCATCATATTGAAGTGATTGAGAGCATTTAAACCATGATGCAGGCAGATCAATATGGTTTCCTCCATAGTATGAAAATTAGATTATTCACTCCCAAATTATTTTATACAAGCAAGTTTAGACACTAAACTTACTTGTATCAAATAAATTAGAAATGAATAATGAAGATTTGTATAGTATGGTGGCCAAGTGTTGGTCCGCCATCTTGGACAGAGTATATAATCACTTCTGTGCAATCAACAAAACAGGCAGTTTAGGATTGATTAAACACCTGTTTGCGATTGGGAATTAAAGACATATCTGAATTGCAGTGTATTGAAGTAGGTTCAATTGAGTTGAATATACAAAATTTAATACGGAGGATCAATATGGCTGCCAAATTAAACAAAAATTACTTATTGTAATCATTTTATTAGGTAATTTACTGTCTAAACCCCTGTTGAATCTAGAACCAGTAAATTTATTTAAATCACTGTATATTACAATGATTATGTATTATAAATATAAGATGGAGGACCAACATCGCTGCCATATTGGTTCTCTCCAATACAAAAATCATCATTGTTCATTTCAATATGTTACAGTCTAAACCTGTGTTTTGGGATATGGCAATTCATTTAGCCTATCTGGACTTACAGTAAACCGAATTGATTATGCATAGCAACAGCAATGATGAGACATTAGCTGAAATAAATTATGAAATCCTCATTACCATTTTAACTTACTTTACTGACGTAATTTGCGTCTAAAATCCTTTTTGTTTTAGAAACTAACCAGCTTATCTGAGTAACAGCACATTGAATAGAATTTTCAACATCTAGACTGGGATTTGAATAGTGTCTCAACGCAGCATAGCTGATTGCCGGTAAATGTTTATAACTGTATTATAAATTTGAAAATCAGATATACAAATATTCATTGTCGCTTTCTTCTTCCTGTAAAGCTTCTGGGATTGTGTGATTCTACAGTTCTCAACTTGACATGGTCCATACAGGTGTGCATGGTAGTTGAACTGCAACGTGTTTGGATAGGCAGCTTTGCAATTGCAGTGGACCATCTGAAGGAGGCTTCTGATGCAGCAGTTTTCTTGCCCATAACTAGCACAAACTGACTGCCCTCCAATTTCGATCCCCAGTCATGTCACTTTCGTTTCCAGCCCACACCATGATCTGGTATTACACTTAAAGCTGTGATGTTTTGTCGAGGACTTGGTGGGTGGGAGGCGTTCTGGGGTAACAAATGACTTGGCCGAGACAATTTTTTGTATCAAAACATTGTAACGCAAAGATGAAAGTGAAACAGTACTCTTAAGCAGTTGGTGAGGAAGAAAACTGCTGCACCAGAAAAGCCTCTTCAGATGGTCCACTGCAATTTGCAAACTGCCTGTCAAACGCATTGCAGTTGCAAAAGGAACCGTGATACCACCTTGTGGACCATGTCAAGTTGAGAACTGTGAGAATCCACACAATCAAGCTTTACAGGAAGAAGAAAGCGACAATGAATATTTGTAAACCTGGTTTTTCAGAAATTTATAATATAGGATTTATGATAACATTTTACCAGTAATCAGTACACTAAGTTTGGTGGCCTAATTGGTCCCCCATCTTAGATGCTGAAAAATCTAATCAATTCAATGTACTATTATTCAGATAAGTTGGTTGGATTTCTAGAACCCCAAAAAAGGATTTAGACACCAAATTTAGGTGAGTAAAGCAAGTTGAAATGAGTAATGGGGATTTTCATAATTTGGCAGCTATTTTGATTCTCCATCATTGATTTTGTATTTATATGTATAATCACTTCAGTTTACTGAAAGTCAGATAGGCTAATTGGATTGCCATATCCCCAAACACGGGTTTAGACAGCAAGCTTACATCTGTAATATGAGTTGAAATGAGTAATGATGATTTTATGTAGTTTGGCAGCCATTGGTCCCCTCCACTTTAGATCTCTCTATAGATATAATTATTGTAATATAATATCAGGATTTAAATAAATTTACTGATCCCTAGATTCTCAAACAAGGGTTTAGACAGTAAATTTACCTGTGTAAAATGAGTTAAATTAAGTAATTATCTTTTTTCGTTTAGCAGCAATACTGATGCTCCATATTAAATTTTGTATATTTGTAATTAGACTTACTTCAATATACTGTAATTCAGATATGCTCTTTGGATTCCCAAATTACCAAAACAGGTGTTTAGACAATAAACTACTTGTATAAAATAAATTAGAACGAATAATGGAGATTTTCATAGTATGGTGGCCATATTGGTCCGCTATCTTTTCATGTCAAGCTACTTAAATCAAGCTTTATTGTTCCAAACATTTTATTAGGAATTGGGCTGATGTGAATGTAATGAAATATGAAATAATGAATTATAATTTTGATGAACGTGTCATGTATATTCAGCGGTCCATTTTGGAAATATATTTTTAATGAGAACGCCACTTTATGGGATCCGATACGATGCTAAAGAAACGAGCAAGTTATTTAGGTAATTTCGTAGTATTCAATTTCAGTTCCCTCTTTTTTTCTTTCATTCTAGTTCAGTCATTATTCCTATAAACATTATCTGTATGTGCGTGCATGTGTGCGTGTCTCTGCAGTTAGGTTTCATGTAGCCTTTGTAATTCGGTTCCCGTTCAGTGGTCGACCTTTTTTCTGGCGATGTCCAAGTCACAGCATAACGCCGGCAGTAGTTTTGCATGAATGCCATTAAAATCCCGGAAGGCTTTGTAATACCTAGAGAACAGAAACCCAAATGAACCCTAATTAGAAAGGAACTTGAAAGGGAGATGAAAGAGGCTGCTGGCTGCCGCCAGTGTCTTAGAATACCTTCCGGTGCTGATTAACATTAAGTCGATAATTGGCTTATTCATCCGCCAATGCAGATGTCTTTTCGCCTAGTTGTCAAGTTATACCAATGGCCATAGGGGATAAAGCCGCTTAGTGATGCAAATCAAGAACCTAACTGTAATTAGTTCAAATTAACATAAAAGTTATTCAGAAAGTTATGTAATGAAATGTGCACATTCAGTGTTGTAATGTTCAGACTAAACGGACATTTGAATAATAATATTTTTGAATTGAAATCATATGGAAATATATACATAAAAAGATAGCGAAAAACAAATGATTTCTCTTGTACAAAAATTGTACATAGTTATCTGGAATGAGTTATGAAAGATTACCCGTGTAACTATAAACAAATGTGCCAAGATTATTCATCAAAAATTCAGATAAAAATGAGACCTTTATTTAGCAGACAATGAAAATTGTTTAATAAGATAAATAGGAATTGATAACCAGCAAGATCGTATTTTCGTTTAATGACAAGTTATTAAAGTTATTAAATTTCATGTATTATCAGATACTGGCATAATAACACTTTCAGCCTCGAAATTTTCATTAATAAGTTCATATTTTACCTTGTGAAATCTATTCAGTAAGACCAGAGTTTAAAGTAAATGTTTTAAATATGCCATACCTCACTATGTAACATTTTTAGAATTTTATATCTGAAAGAAGAAATGGCTGTTTTGTATCATAGAATAAAAAAAAATGTTATTCGCTATTTCATTTGAATATTCAGTGCCAGATTTAATAATTTACATCCTGTACTTCTGCATAGTCTCTATTTGGCTCATCCACCATAAGTGGTAAAATCTGGGTCATTTGTCTACGTTATTTTTAAACTATACATTCGAGCGGAGCTTTTCATAAAGAGAGGTTTTTCATTCACAATTTCATCACAATACCATATCAGTCTTACATGTAATCTCATCAAGTCCTTGAATATTCCTGTCTACACACACACACACACACACACATATATATATATATATATATATATATATATATATATATATTATATATTTATATATATATTATTGTATATATATATATATATATATATATATATATATATATATATATATATATATATATATATATATATATATATATATATAATGTCTTATGTTGGTCCATATGTTTCCCTGTGGTATAGAAACTGTGAATCGCTTCTGACTGATCTCGACAAAATTCTGTCACGTGGCCACCATTTGACCACATACCTGATAATACGGGTAAGATTCAAACCTGCACTCTCTTCCCTTCCCCATCCCCATCCCCTTCCCTTGTAACATATGTGGTAAACTGCTGAATTTGATCTGACACAAAATTTGTCACGTGGCCATCATTTAACCCAACTTACATAAAAGGGTAGGTTTCAAACTCCATACCCCCTTCCCTTCCTCCTCCCCATCCTTCCTTTGTAACAAATAGTAGCTGCTTGACTGATCTAGAAAAAAAATTCAGCACTTGGCCATCATTTGACCCAATGATTAAAGGTGACTGGAAGAGAAATTTTGCACTGTAATTTTCTCATGGCTACTAGTCAAGCCTACTTGATTACCCATTTGAGAGTCCAAGTTTGCAACCATTTTTCATGATGACTGCCATATCGACCTTCAAAAGTTTCTTTTCTGATGGACATTAATGAAGTTGATCTGCATAAATGATCTGAGTGTTTATGTGTATGCTTTTGCCACGCCTAGAGCTTTATAATTTCATTCCATTGTAACATTTTCATAAACATAGAATAACTTTTAGTATAAAGAATACAACAAAAGGAAACTTACTAACAGAAAGTGCTCAGCTGTGGTACTGATTTCTGGCAATACTCTTTTGTACAAGGAGCAGTAAAGAGCTGTGTAGGAAAGCCCAGTGTGAAAAAATATTTTGATCTCTGGTTAGTGTTTTTTTATGGAAACATTTGCTCAGCTTCGTGACAGAATTTCACAGTCAGAAAGGTTTTCCAGCATCTGCCATGTTCTCCTCTGTGTGGCACAACTGGTTTCTGGATTGGAGACTATTGCTTGGCTCCAGATGATACCAGCCTGGTAGGCAGCCTGCTACAAGCTCCATGGGGCTGCCTGGCTTGATAGGATGGAGTCAGTACGTCTTTGCCTGCAGCAAAGACTGGTGAGCCCACCCCCATCTGCACTAGTGGCTGGACTAGATCTGTTAGATGAGGACAATTCTTTGCAGCTTTGCACACTAAATAGCTGTTGTTGGACGTTGTTTAGTTTGTTAATTATTACTGAAATGCTACCATGGTTGCCATGCAGGTTTCTTTCCTTTCCCACAGAGGCCATATGATATAGCCAGTGAAAGTAAAGGAAAGTATAGGATCCCATTTGGTTTTCAAAGATTGTAACAGAAAGCATCAGAACTGGAATCATGAGTACTGGCCTTGGCCAAAGTCTATCCATGCATTTTCAAGACCAGATTCTGCAGTGATGCATGTAAAGATAATGCTATGATGACCATCTCCAGTGTTGTTTTGATGGTGAAGGACTTCACGCTTTCAACACTGTATTCCTGGCTCACAGCTGATCATATCTGCATCCTCTGACAGCATGGATTACAGCTTAGGACTTTTCGGTTTGCTATGTCATTGTTAGTACTGGAAACAACTGCAGTGCTTGTCATCTATGATTCACAAATCCTCTGTGCTAACATGTGACGTTAATGCTGGAGCATGAACTGCTGTAACAGTACAGTTGGCTTCAACATCCCCAAAGTCCAGCATGAGAGCTTTTCCAATGGATGGGCTTGCAGTTAGGGATGTGCTGGACGACGCTCTGTGCCTCTCTTTTGTTCACGAGCATTTTGCGCTGTTCTTCTTTGTTATACAGGTCCACCAATCACCGCGGTGATAAGTTAGTTCTGTGCCATAACACCTCTGTTGGCTTAGTACGAGTTTCAAACGTTCTACACAACCCTTAAATTCAGCTTCGTTGTCACTGCATGTCATATGTTATCTCTCGAAGTTTCTTCTCAAATGCTGCTTTGGAGTTCAGCCATTTATGTAATTTATTACTGCCGTTCTTCTCTGTAGGATCTGCAGAGTCTTTCCTTTTCTGAGCTCTGTCTTTGTGTTGTATCACCATATACTTATTTTCCAATTATTTGCTCTGCTTGAATGACCACTTAACAAGAGTTTATGGCTAGTGGGTCGGTTATTTGTTTTCACAACTCTCGATTAAATTAACTCAACAGATATATGTGGACCCGGTTGCTACAAGGACTCCAAAACAGTAAAATTTCTGTTAAAGGAATATCGACCAACTGTAGAGATTTTGTGATTTTGGTTTACTGCCAATAGTTTGCACTTTTAATTATAACATTTGACTTTAAAAGTAAGCTCACTCACACCCCTATAAGCAGATTGGATAGGAAAATATAAACAAATTAAACATTATTTTGATAATACCCACTTGGAGAGGAGGCAGATATTATGTAAACCTGAACCATTATGCATCATTCGCTACAGTTACAAAACGAAGGTGTTAGGGAGACAAATTGGGGCAAGGTTATCTCCTGTGCTGCTTAATTCCAGCCAATTTCTTTTGGTTTAAATTTTGCGGACCAAAATTTCTATCCCTTTCTCTTTTACCCAAAATTTAATTTTAAAAAGTAAAAAGAATTGTCCCATAAGTACAAGGAATCTTAAAAAAATATGGGGTCCCAGCCTTTGGCATAGAATTCGAAGCCCACCAACTGGAAATTGAGACATTTTCTGTTTTTCTTGCTTACTGCAGAAAATCACAGAGTGCAATGGAAAGCTAAAGCATCTAAAAATGTGCCTTGTAATCCACTTGAAAATGCGAGAACTTTTGTTCCTTATTCCCATATAACAGAGTTGGTACTTGCAAAGTACATTAGGGAAAAACATGCCGGTATGCACTATGCATGTGTATATACCGGTGTTTCAAACCAGAGCCCCCTCCACAGAACAAATGGAAAGTTACGAAGTTTTCTGCTATAGCCTATCTCCAAGTACATTATTTTAAGTTTCTATTAAGCTATTTTTCATTTTACATTTCTTGTATTTTCATACTGAGTGACAGAGTTAGATAAAGTCATGGCTAACAACTCAGAGGAAATCGATGGATTGACCGATCCGGCTATAACCTTCAGCGAGGCTGTGGATGCTGGGGCTTATCCTTCATTTCACGTTCCTGGATAGCTAAATACATTAAAAGAGAGACAGAATCCTTTGTTAAAAGAAACTGGAACAAAAATCCATATGATTGTCAATACAAAAAAAGAGGAGAAGTTAAGATATCTTAGTTTAACCAGACCACTGAGCTAGTTAACAGCTCTCCTAGGCTGGTCTGGAAGGATTAGACTTATTTTTACGTGGCTAAGAACCTACTACTACTAGCAACGTGGGACTCCCAGCTATTGTGAATCCGAACTCCTCATTATGACGAGAAATGAATTTCTGTCACCAGAAATAAATTCCTCTGATTCTTCTTTGAATCTTGGAAGGCCTGGTCCTCTCTCGGAGTCTGCAAAAGACATCATAGCTGAGGCAGTGGGTAGATCCAAGAAAGTCTTTACGAATTGGCGCTGAACGAGAAACAAAGGGAAAGAAGAGAAGTTATAGTGCTGTATATCGTGTATTGAAAAATCTGGTATCAAGCCATTTCATGTTATCAGCAAGTCCAACATCATCAGCAACAGAGAGAGAAGACCATGCATATTTTGTGGTTCATTTCTTAAAGATTGGGATGAAGCTGACTTTCTCCATGTTAAAGCGCATCAGATGAATTCTTCTTATTTACACAGTCAGGAAGCCAACCACAAAATGACATCATCAGCCGTAAAGTTGGATGATATCAGCGATGACGCGCTTATCGCTGGTTGTGAAATTTCCTGAATGTTTGGGAATTTTTCTTCTGTTTCACAGCCAACACAATGTGGATAATCAAAGAAAAGGACATTCATGGAATGGCGAAGATTTCCAGAGTAGAACTGTTACTGCAGAGTATTTTTCCTCAAAGATCCTGGAAATGTGTCATCTGTTGTACAGTCACATTTTGCATTGAGGCGCTATGTTTCAGGCCTTCAGACACAGGAGCTACTTCAAACAGTGTATCGATTTTCACCAAGTGAATTCTTTCAGGTAGCCCTGACCTTAATGTGTGAAAACATTGGTAGCATCTAAAGGATCGTTGAAGCACGCATATGAACTATGATGGTGCATACCAAGCCTCAACGACCTAAATAAAGAGAGTTCAACCAGTTGCCCAGGGAAATGAAGTTTGAGTCTCGCTTTTTATGATTTGCTGAAATCATACCTTCAAGAAAATGGTGGCTGTGATACAGGCAGATGGAGACAAATAATAAAATATACACTAGAGAGAAACTTAATAAATACCTGTTCTAAATTACTTTTGTTTTTGTCCATATCAATTTTAGTTTGTTGTTGAGGGCGCTCTAATTTCTGAAACACCTGTATATATAAGTATTGGCATGTGTTATGTAAGTATATTTGAAATGCAGAGAGTTAAAAATACACACACATATATGTATGTCTGTCTGTGTGTGTGTGTGGTGTTGTGTTTTAATATACAGAGCAAATGTTACTTCAACCTTTATTCGAATGACTATGTTCACGAATAAGATGCCATTGCATTACACACACACACACACATGAACACATGGCATGCAATATGTATATATATATATATATATATATATATATATATACATATATATATGGTATATATATACATATATATATACAGTTATATATTATAGTTTCTTTTTTTTTTGATCATCGCCGATCGAATTCACTAGCAGTAGGTCAAGCCATATTAAAAAGTCTAAAGAAGTTGGAACGAGTTAACTAGTATCTAGTGATATCTGCCAAGCAACTGCTCTGCATACCAGCCGAGTTTTCCCAACTTCCTAATTCGTACAATGTATCCAATAGACAACATTTCATACGAATTATCCCTTCTGGAGTGAATAAGATAGAAATCATCAACACACAATCACGTGGAACAGAAACAAATTTCCTGACTCACGCCGATCGAACCCAGGTCTCTCAGGTGGAAAGCAAGGCTGCTACTCCACTGGGCCATACAAAGTCTGGGTGATGGAACCTGAGAGCAACTGCACCAAGGAATTACCTGGGCAAGCTAACTGCTTGCATACCAGCGCAGTTTTCCCAACTTCCACCTCAGCAATGACCCAGACAACATTTCATCTCGAACTATCCCTCTGAGTGAATAAGATAGAAATCATCAACACACAATCACGTGTGGAATAGAAATAAATTTCTGACTCACGTCGGGATCGAACCCAGGTCTCTCAGGTGGAAAGCAAGGGCGTTACCCACTGGGCCATACAAGTCTAAAAGAAGTTGGAACCTGAGAGCAACTGCACCCAAGGAATTACCTGGGCAAGCTAACTGCTTGCATACCAGCGAGTTTTCCCCAACTTCCCAACTCAGCAATGACCCAATAGACAACATTTCATTCTGAATTATCCCTTCTGAGTGAATAAGATAGAAATCATCAACACACAATCACGTGTGGAACAGAAATAAATTTCTGACTCACGCCGGATCAACCCATGTCTCCTTGTGTAGAAAGGGCGGCGTTACCCACTGGCCATGTTCAAAAGAAGTTGAACCTGAGAGCACCAAACCAAGGGTCATTGCTGAGTCGCAGTTGGGGAAATCCCGCTGGTATGCAAAGGTTAGCTTGCCCAGGTAATTCCTGCGCAGTTGCTCTCAGGTTCCAAATCTCTTTAGACTTGTATATCTATGGGTAACGCCCTTGCTTTCCACCTGAGAGACCTGGGTTCGATCCCACGGAGTCAGAAATTTATTTCGTTCCACAATGGATTGTGTTGATGATTTCTGCATCTATTCACCAGAAGTGATAATTCGAATGAAATGTTGTCTATTGGCCATTACAGAGTCAAAGGGGAAACTCGAAGGGTATGGCAAGCAGTTAGCTTGCCCAGGTAATTCCTGGTGCAGTTGCTCAGGTTCCAACTTCTTTTAGACTTGTATGGCCCAGTGGGTAATGCCCTTTGCTTTCCACCTGAGAGACCTGTCTGATCCCGACGTGAGTCAGAAATTTATTTCTGTTCCACACGTGATTGTGTGTTGATGATTTCTCTATCTTATTCACCCAGAAGGGATAATTCGAATGAAATGTTGTCTATTAGTCATTATGAGTCGAAGTTGGGGAAAGGCTGGTATGCAAGCAGTTAGCTTGCCCAGGTAATTCCCTGCAAAAATGCTCTCAGGTTCCAACTTTTTAGACTTGTATGCTCCAGTAACGCCCTGCTTTCCACCTGAGAGACCTGTTCGATCCCGACGCGGAGTCAGAAATTTATTTGTTCCACAGTGATTGTGTGTTGATGATTTCATCTTATTCACTCAGAAGGGATAATTCGAATGAAATGTTGTCTATTGGGTCATTGCTGAGTCGGGAAGTTGGGGAAAACTGGCCATATGCAAGCAGTTAGCTTGTCAGGTAATTCGGGGTGCAGTTGCTCGTGGTTCCAACTTCTTTAGGACTTGTATGGCCCAGTGGGTAACGCCCTGCTTTCCACCTGAGAGACATGGTCTGATCCTGACGAGTCAGAAATTTATTTCGTTCCACACGTGATTGTGTGTTGGATGATTTCTATCTATTCTACTCAGAAGGGATAATTCGAATGAAATGTTGTCTATTGGGTCATTGCTGAGTCGGGAAGTTGGGGAACTTCGCCATGCAAGCAGTTAGCTTGCCCAGGTAATTCCTGGGTGCAGTTGCTCAGGTTCCAACTTCTTTAGACTTGTATGGCCCAGTGGGTAACGCCTCTTTTTCCACCTGAGACTCCAAGTTCGATCCCACGTGAGTCAGAAATTTATTTCTGTTCCACACGTGATTGTGTGTTGATGATTTCTATATATATATATATATATATATATATATATATATATATTGTAAAGATTAGCGCTAAAATACGCTATGAAAGGTCTGCCTTCTGGTTTGCTGGCGATAGTAGGCTTCGTCTATTTTGAACCTGTGATGGGTAGAATTCTGGTTTGGGTTACTTAACCGGTGGAAGTCAGGGTTATAAGAGAGACGCCAAAAGATTTAATTCTCGCCCCGGGCAGTAAACTGGATTGCGCTGCTCACTTTGGTACAGGAGAGTGACCCGGGCAGGACATCAGCCGTTTTCTTTGATACAGAAGCATGACCCGGTCAGGACATCGTCCCCCCCCTACCCCTGTCCAGAAGCAATAAAAGGTCAGGGCGAGAGAAGCTCGGTCTCACACACAGTCGCTAGTTTAAGCCAAGAGGTCACGAGTGCAGACCTCGCTCTGGCTCTTTCTTTTCCTCGTTGCCACGTGGAATTTAACTGCCTTGTCTGCACTTCACCCACGTGGCTATCAAAGATTGTGTCCCAAAGCGTAGCAGAAATTCAACTGTGGCCTTTCATCATCAGTTGTTGATGCTTCTTTCCGCCCCCCAACCTACGACTTGAAAGCAGTTCGGTGAGGGAGTCTTTGTCGACGCACAATACACGTGGACCCTGGCAGAAGACGCCACGGACGCCACATGTCAGCCTTACGCCTCTACAGCGGTAGCACGAACGAGCTGCTTAGTCACGCATGCTCGCCTCAGCATTTATTAAACTTCTGGGCCTATAACTTGGTATTCCCGATGGATGCTTCTTGGTTCAATCCCGGCCCACGTGTTCACTGCCTCCTTGCTCTGAGTCACAAGTAACGCCTCGGGGAAGTCCTTGGCGCCCTCAGCGCACACCTGAGTAATTCATTCCCCAAATTCCAGCATTAGATTTGTAACCTGGGTCCTCATATCGTTTCAGAAGGACGATCGTAGCAGAATTCTCCTTGGTCCGTGTTCCTGGCATTCTAAGTTCCTCCTTTGGGAGGATTTCCTGCAGCAGCAATTTAACGTGTTTCAGTTCATTTTCTCCCTTTGATCTTGTGTGTTATGAGAATATACCATTTTGTATCCACGTGTTTCACGCAGTTCCTTTAAGAAAGAGCCCGCCCTTGTACTAATTTTAGTTTGTGTTTTTATATGTCCTGGTTATCTTGCAAGGCCATTTTAGAGTAAAGTAATAAATTTGGAGTCATAAGGACCACCTGCACCAGGAAACATATAAAAAAAAAAAGATATATATATATATATATATATATATATATATATATATATATATATATATATATATACATTATACATACATACATATATATATATATATATATATATATATATATATATATATATATATATATATATAGATGCATGTATGTATGTCTGTAATTCTACAGTAACACATTCATTAAATCACTGTCTGCCTGATTAGCGACTTTAGGCAGCATTGGTTTCAATTCAATACTTGGATGGGGGCCAGAGTAGATGATGTGAAAAGGTATTATTAGAAAGGAGGACCTCAACATCCTGGGAGGAGGAAGAGGCATGCAAGATGGAGGTGAGTGGCGCAATGTGTGTAGGGTGTTGGAAGCTCTGCTGACAGGGGTACGAAGCAGGTGTATCTGTCGAATTTTTTTGCACCTAGGTTCATGCACGTTTATGAAGGTGAAATTACAAGTGTGGTGATTGTTGCCTTGTCTTTTCTCATGAGACGCTCCCTAGTTAGGAACTGACTTATTGATGAACATATATGGAATATCTAATATCGACTTCAATATATAGTAGCCTCTTATAGACACTTAGTACGTGCTAGCCTCGACTCTAGCGAGTATCCCGAGATCGCTTCCAGGGGAAACGCAATTTAGGCATGATTGCTGAAAAGTCCATGTTGCCTCTTGCACCTAGAGAAGAATATGTAGAGGATAATGACAAGGATGGAGTATGGTGCTTAAAAACAAATCTGCAGCCACTTCTCTTAGGTAAAAGAAGATTATAGGTCAACGTCCCCTCTCATGTACGCCGGAATGATAAATTGCAATGATTTTTTCTTATATTTTTCCTTCAACGTAAGAGCGAAATGCATGCTCGCTTACTCTGGCTTGCTTATTTCTTGTATATTTTCATGTGTTTAGGTATTCATTAGTAGATTCTTTAATATTTTGCATACATGTTCTGATATGTCTTGCAAGTTAACAAGGAGCCCACGCATTCATATCCTTGTATTTTAACCCCCACCCATGTACACTTGTTTTCCTCCCTCACTGGATTGGAGCTCAGCTATTAATCACCTTGTGTTTGTTACCAAAAACTGTTTGATCATCAACAGATCCCATTCTTTGGGAGGTAATTTCACCCGTCTTCAATAGGCACTGGATCCTATTTCAGGGCAGCCATTTTATGATAGAGAAAGTTTAACAGAAAGCATCCCTGACCGGCCAGTACAAGTCAATTACTTGCCTTCAGATCATATATATAGCCATGCATGGCTTGAAGAGAGCTGTTCTTGTTCTGTAAAGCAGCAGTTCTTGCAAAGCAATTGTTTTGGTCCGGGATACACTAGCCAAAGCAGGTACACGAATGTTTAGAAGTTCATTGTCTAGGAAGCTGATGGAGTATCCACGTTGACTTTCTCCATCAGCCAACTCACGGTTCCATACCGTGAGCATACCATTTTTGGTCACTGAGCAGGAGATAGCAGCCCCACTACACCGCTAAGTATGAGGTACGCGGAAACTGGACAAGCCCACGTGAAGGGGGGTCATTTCAAGAGGGCTCTTGAGTAGAAGTCTCCCCTTCGAGAGGTGCACATGCCCGTGGATCTCATTCACATCAAGTTAACGGCCAGGTATCAGACCAGCACGGGAAATAGTACGTGATGAAGTTGACTTATTTTAGCAACACTGTTGGAGGCCCTTGTAAACAGATGCACAGTTATCAAGTACGAAGTATAAATCAAGAATTGTTGCCTTTAAAGGCGGTTTCAGCTTTTTTCATAATAATTAACTGCAGTTTTCGGAGCACACTCACAATTTTTATCGGAGAACATTTCTAATTATTTCCAACTTTTTCAGGATACTACCAATTTACCAAAGACTTGAT
>NC_089795.1:19522679-19577679 GCF_040412425.1 Macrobrachium rosenbergii
TGTAGAGATGGCTTCTGTCGTGAACAACATCTATATGTGAAGTTGATGAATGGCCCTTGATTTCTATGAACCGCCATACGTCTCCGAAGGGCCGTTGCAGTGCCTGATGTGTTTTGTTGTGATTTACGCATCTCCTCTGGACATATGAATTCGTAAACTACCTTTGTGTACATCTCCTTCAGTCCCCGGAGTGGTGCTGTTCTTCATTGGCTAGGGCTGCTGCAAGGTTATTCTTACTATATATTCTAAGGCTTATTTTGTGGTAAGAGGCTTTTTGAGTTACGCCTCTGTTTACTATCCCATGTAGTGCGCGGCATTCCTCCTTGTATGCAGACCCATAATGTAGACGTTGTCATGTTGGGTTGGTAAAATTCATCCATTTTCTTTTCACTGATATGGTTGTTGTTAATCCCTTTGACCAACTAGTACCCATTCTCAAGGGCCGGCTCCTCCCCACACAATGAGATATATATATTATATATATATATATATATAGCAGTATATATATATATATATATATATATATATATATATATATATATATATATATATATATATAAATATATATACACACAAATAATTCCTTTTCGGTCTGTATAAACACACACACAAAGGTTACTCGAGGTCGCATTTAGAAGAAATGAAAACAAAGAAAGTCCAGGATAAATATGGAGGAGTGAACGCTAAATCTGAGTGCTTAATCCGCCTTTACCGCTGTGGCTTTAGGTTTAAGTAGTGGCGGTTTCTGTTGGGTAAAATTACCAAAAATGTTCTTAATCGATATAGTGCGGAGAAACCTCCTGTCACCCGTCTTGACTTATTGGTTTGACCAAGGCCAAGAGAAAGAGAAAGGCTGCTCACTTTCCCCCAAATCCCCCATGTACGGGGAGCTTTGTCTACCTCCTTATTGCGTCAGCAGGTGAATTGCCGTAATGAGCAGGTACCTCTCGTCATCGCATCGTTCGCGTAGCCGCTCAAGGTGGAGGATGGGCTATCACCAATTGGGTAGACCTTGTCTCTTTGGCCTTGGGTTTGACTATAGATGATTAGTGATAGCGATAACAAAATGATAATTATAATTTGAGGGACATTTTAAAATTGTTAAGGCAATTATGTTAACTGCGTGCTCAGCCTTTTTTGAATAAATATTCTCAAGAAAAATGGCTAATGTAATGCAAGTTATGAAAAAATAATTTATTAAGAAAGGAATTCGTGCGGTGTCAAACGTCTCATTATGAGTAAAAGTTTTCCTTGTTAGAGCCTGCGCAAGGGAAATTAAAGAAAGAACGTTATTCATTTAAAGGTAAATATCGAAACCATATTTGACTTCACATACTTTCCGTAGCCTACACACCTCATTTATTTTCATCTAAACAAAGATGTGGGTATAGCTTGGCCACTGCTGCTGTCTCACTTTTCAAGGACACGTGGTCAGCGAATGCATGTAAAAGGCTGTCTGATCGTGCTAACAAGGGTGGTCATCTCGAGCAGCTCAAGGTCTAGACCTTGGAGCACCCAGTGTCACTGGACATCATGGATAGCCCAAGGGATAGCCAAAGCGAAACAAATCTCCCCACCGCCAGCATCTTCACTCTCAGGCCAAGGAAATTGTTTATAATGTATTAAATTTCTTCATTTTAGATAAACAACAAATGGGCCCTGTAATTAATGTTAAATTATTTTTCTCTCCTAAATGATGAAAAGATTAACCTGCAGAGGCACTGAAAAAATCTAATCAGGCAACCAGTAAATAACTGCTAAAATGGAATATGGATAATAATCAGATGTCTTGAAAAGCTATTCCTGCCGAACCACCCACACAAAGTTAAGAGTTTAGTGTTAATGCATTAAACCCATTATGGCATTATTATAAGAACTTTGATTATTATTTCGTTGAGCACACAAAGAGAGAGAAAAGTTTTTAACAACAACCAAAGTTTACTCAACGCTGTTTCTTTAGAAAACGAAGTTCAGTAAATGATGTGATCTCAGGCAAATCCATAAACAACGGATTAACCTCGAGAGTGAGATTTTAAAGGATAAATAGGTCTGGCAGCGCTGTTTTCCTTTTCTGGCGCCGCCCTAGCGATCTTAGAATGTTTGAAAGGCTTTTTATTTTTTTCTATATAAGTAGGCTCTGGAGAGCTCGTGGAATTGTGAAATTTATTCTTCATTTCTGTGTTCCTTATTTTGAGAGGTAAGGTTAGTTATTGTTTTTAACTCTATTATTAAATCCGTGAAGAAGATTTGGTTTTTGCGGTCTATTTGTCTGTCTGTTAGGAAGATTAAGCAGGAAGTTTTGTGCATATATTTTTGACAAGTTCACCAGAAGGTGGATCCCATGACGGGCGACAAGCGATTAGATTTTGCGAGAGATAGGAAAGGAACTTTGGAGGAAAAGGGGGCATTTTGGGTGGATTTCAGTTGTTCCATTCTAAAAAAACTGAAGCCATGTGCCCTTGGCGTCGAATTTGGCGATTTAATGGTTTCTTCTGCAATGAGAGTAAAATTTGTGCTCACAGATGGACATTAGTGTAGTAAAAGGACTGAGAGCTTTTCTACTAATTACCCTGCGGGAGGAAGGTTTAAGAAGTCAGGATGGGAGAGGAGGGAGAGAAGGCTGATAGGAAACAGCGACCCCGTACAGAAATGGGTAAAGCTGAAGAAGAAAAAAATTGGTCTTGTTCTTTTGCACTTATTAAACATCCATCATTTATGTCCTCATTAGTTCTCCTTTGGCAGCAAGGTATATGAGCGTGAAATACTCAAATATGAGAGACAAAACTGCTATCGTTACTTGACCTCTGAAATTCCTAAGTGTTTCCATCATTTTCAAGCCGCAATTTTCGTTGCCAGCTGAAAATGTCTGTCTCTTACCATCAGCAAAGTGTAAAATACACTAAAGTCATAATAAAATCCATAAAATACAACTTCAGGAATATAAACGAAATCCTTTTGTAAACCACAGTTCGTCATTTCAGCAAAGGGAATATATTAGATAATCACGGATAAAAAGGCAGGTAACCTGCATTAGACAACATCGTCTGCTCTTGACTTGACATGCTGTATAATCTCGAAGAGCTGTCTTACGAAATGTTGAGTATTTTTTGAGGCTTTGTAAGTCATGGTGGTATGACCTACAAAACACCATGCATCTTGGTAGTATCAGATTCTTCTTATGAATCAAAATGATTCGCATGCTGTTGCCGAGAATAAACTTCTTCGTAGAGGAAAAATTGCTATGCATGTCAACACATCAATAGCAGCAAGGGTGTTTCTGAATTGAAAGTGTGTTCCAGACTCGCATCATTCACACTTCGGATGCCACGTCACAAGTACGCTGACATGATATTCCACGTTATTGCAAGATGACTGCTTCATTTTCATAGGTCTAAGAAGCACAACAGAGACAGACAGAGAGAAAATTTCATATGTATGCGCGTCCGTATTTTTATGGCCATGTATAGGAGAAGGAACCAGAGTAGACTTTGCGGTGGAGAGAAACAGAGCCTGGTTAGCTGTCAAAGTTGTTAGCGGCCGTCAATCATCCATCGGAACGCGAGGGACATTCGTATGCAAGGCACGCTGTCATGCTTCGAAATCTTGACGCCATCCATATATCGGCGCTATTTATTTTCCCTAAGCGTCATCATTCTCTGTAGTTAAGTATATCTGAGTTTAACCAGCCCACCGAGCTCATCAACAGCCTCCCAGGGCTGGCCCGAAGGATTAGATTTATTTTACGTGGCTAAGAACCAGTTGGTTACCTAGCAAGGGACCTACAGCTTATTGTGGAATCCGAACCACATTATGACGAGCAATGAATTTCTATCACCAGAAATAAATTCCTCTAATTCTTCATTGGCAGGTCGGAGAGTCGAACGCTGGGCCAACAGCGTGCTAGCCGAGAGCTCTACCCACCCCTCCAATGAAGCACTATCATTCTCAGTTTAAACCATAGGTACTTGAATAGCAAGAATGTCAGTGAATGGACAACGTGTAAAAGGACACTTTACATGAGCGTGTATATATATATATATATATATATATATATATATTTATATTATATATATATATATATATATATATATTTATATATATATATATATATATATATATATATATATATATATATATATATCATATATAGAGGGAGAGAGAGACAGAGACAGAGACAGAGATATGGATA
Organism: Macrobrachium rosenbergii; assembly: GCF_040412425.1. Taxonomy (NCBI): domain Eukaryota; kingdom Metazoa; phylum Arthropoda; class Malacostraca; order Decapoda; family Palaemonidae; genus Macrobrachium; species Macrobrachium rosenbergii. The sequence goes on from NC_089795.1 coordinate 19,526,869, forward strand.
TATAAGAAATCCCTTTAATGATATATGCTTTCAGCATAGCTAAGAGTCTCGATAAAGAAATTAGTTTCATCGGTACATTTTCGGATTTAATAATGTTCTATGTAAAGAATACCCACCAACACTGACAGTTACCGTTGGTACTCATAATCCTAATATCAAGAGACAATTGTAAATTATAAGAAAGACTCCTGCATTTTCCTTCCCCACTGCTATATCTTTGGAAAATGATTTGAGAAAAAATGTGATCTTCCCTTGCCATTCTCCCATGAGTGTTGTTTCAGTACTGACTTTCCGCAGCATATTTTCATGAATATTTTGTGTTGCAGAAAGTCGGAGCTTTAACATCATGGCCACCTGTTTAAAAATTCATTTTGGATGCAGAAACTGATTTGGCCATCTCTCTTCTGTCCTCTTTCTCTCTCTCGCTGAATCTCGGTTCTTCCTTTTTCATTGTCTTGCCGGAACATCGCAACACACGATGATTGATTTGTATTTCTCCATTATCACTTAGTGACTACGCATGCCAAGAGTGATTATTAATTTCATAAATTTCCATCGTCGTAGAACCTCCTCTTGACTTGGGAATGCCAGTTTCCAGGAGTAAGTGTACTGCTTCATCTTAGGGTTTCAGTTCATGCAAGACACCTAATCCTTACGCTGTATTTAAAGCGCTGAGTGTTGGAACCCAGCCTACAGAATGATGCCTTTTGAAATGAATGAGGTTCATTTGTTGGAAAGGACTGAATATACAACAAGAAAGGATGTGCTTTTGAATCACGATTTGCAGTATTGCAATTTAGCTAAGGTATAAATGAACTCCTCATTGCTTTACAATAATGCAGTGTACTAGTTTGTTAGAAATCTGTTGGAATTAAAATCTAACGCCATTATATTTCAATCGTGCATCACTTTTCAAATGATACTATACATATAAAAATATCAAAAATAGCCCTTGTGTATTGATACCTTTAAATGTCCGATGCGAGCTCTGGAATTCGTTTAGCTCACAGTAAGACGCAGTTTAAGTCATCCTAAAACGGGCTGACGTCATAGAGACTAACCCTTTCGACAGGCTGTGCAGGGCATTGCCAGGACAAGATTTCATTCCGCCCAAAGTCGCAGTCACCAAGTTATTTTCTGAGGTATTGCGTGGTTTCATCGGAGGCTTATCCTCCGGAAAATGCTTGAATATAAATCCCCATTCTTTACTCTAGGCATTTTGGTGAAAAGTCTCTCTCTGCATGTGTGTATGGGGTATATAAGCTTACAAATTTTCAATGATTTACTCCTGACATACAGAGAACATAACATGCAGTTGCATTTAGTTTTCTGTCCGCCCTCAGATCTTGTGGTTTATTGAGGCCAGAGGGCTGCAAATTGCATGTAGATCATCCACCTCCAATCATCAAAGATTCCAATTGCAGCCCTAGCCTCTAGTTAGTGGTTTTTATTCATGCCAAAGTTAGCCATGATCGTGCGTCTGGCACCGCTATAGGTGCCAACAACACAGGCCACCACCGGGCCGTGGCTGAAAGTTTCATGGGCCGCGGCTGAGAGTTTCATGGGCCTTGGCTGGGAGTTTCATACAGCATTATACACTGTACAGAAAACTCGATTGCGCTGAAGAAACTTGGGCGCATTTTTTACTTGTTATTTTGTGAACCATGAGTAATCTAGTCCATTTAATATATATCGAATTAACCTATAATGAAAACATAATAAAATCGACCCGTGTCATTTCTGTTTTCCCGGTGTCAGCACTTATCATGTTTTTTTTTTTTTGCTTTTCGATGCGTAGACATGTAGTCAATGACTTGCCTTTGGTAATTCAGTTATCCACACACTTGCATATCACGATATCTTATCTCTACGAAACTTACCTGAACGACGTGATTATTTTATATTTAATGCATCAAGCATCCCTGCCTTCCGTAATTTAGTCTTCTTTTTTAGGGGTTTTCTATATATTTACAAGTATGGTTGACCTCGCTGCATCTGTTTCCTGAAACCTAGTGACTGTGCTAATGTCATTTGAGAAAGCTCTTCTCTTACTCAAAACCCCAGGTAGATTTTGTGTGTCGTGTCGTAATAATCCATCATCATCCTCTCTATTTTTGCTTTCTCTTCTTTTGACGATCTCGCACATATGGTAATTCCGCTAGTTCGTCTGCGTCTTGCTCTCTTCAACAGTATTGAATGATTTGGCAATAATCCCTACCCTTCCTCCTTTCTCTCTCTCTCTCTGTACGTCTCTCTCTCTTATGCGTAAGCAACGGAGTTCGATTTATGTCAATTATATATATATATATATATATATATATATATATATATATATATATATATATATATATATATATATATATATATATATATATATATATATATATATGTAAATATATTGACATGAATAGCGCTCCGTCGTTTACACATGAGAAAAGAGAGATTATATATATATATATATATATATATATATATATATATATATATATATATATATATATATTTATATATAATCCTTGGCTGTCGAGTAAAATCATATCTTGAAATATTTATGAGAGCGATAAGAAGGAAGAACCATGAGAGCTTATCAACAAAGCTTGCAGCTCTTAAAGACCAAATCCAATGTTTTTAGGGTAAAAGGTCGCTGAGGAGAGCGCTTCCATTCAAGCTCTTCGACAGGAAGCGAAAATACAACAAAAATGACCGACAGTTGCGAAATGTAGATTTATAGGCAAATGGAATGCAATCCAATATTCTTATCACTTGTGAACCCTGCTGGTGATTGGTCATTTTTTACTTATCGCTTAGAGAGATTTATTAAAGACTGGTTTTTAAGATGGCAAGATTTCGGTCTCTGATCTTTTTTATGACTAGGCTTTTGTTAGGTATTGGCAGTGATATAAAAAACAAAAAATGCTCTGAAGTTTCTTCGTGGCAATTGAGTTTTCTGTACAGCGATTAATGCTGTATGAAACTCTCAGCCACGGCCTGTGAAACTCTCAGCGGCGGCCCACGAAAATTTCAGCCACGGCCCAGTGGTGGCCTCTGCTGTTGGCACCTATAGCGGCGCCAGATGCACGATCATGACTAACTTTAACCTTAAATAAAATAAAAACCACTGAGGCTAGAGGGCTGCAATTTGGTATGTTTGATGATTGGAGGGTGGATGATCAACATACCAATTTGCAGCCCTAGCCTCAGTAGTTTATAAGATCTGAGGGCGGACAGAAAGTGCGGATGGACAGACAAAGCCATCTCAATAGTCTTCTTTTACAGAAAACTACAAGGAATATTATAATGAAGATAGAAAATGCCCAACGTAAATGACATTAACGAAGATGACAAAGTAGCAGTGAATAATATATATTACATCGATTTTGCAATAAACTGGTTCTTGTAATAGGTTTTGCCGACTACGCCTGTTGCTCTGCATATCGTAGAATGTCTGAAATGAGAACTGAACCATTGTTCAAAGAACTCACTGCAGATTTAGTACCACTTCAGAAACCCTCAGAAACCTGTCTGTTGAAGACTAGCATTCCATCATTTTCCCAGTTTGTTATACATTGCACTCTAGGTTTACTATCTCATATTTGATCTGTCCTTAAGTATTTCTTCCTGTTCCGTCTTTTTAATCCAGTCTCCCCTCACGTCATCAACATAAATGATTTAAACTTCCATGACACAGAGAAGACGGATCAAAATTCTTTTTGTACGAGCTGTTTCTTAGACACTTTTTGATGCTAAACCGATGGAATCTGTTACCCGTTGACAGTAAACAACCTGTGAATATGAAAACACTTGTTAGAGTACCGGTAGACTTTCTGAGAAATCTTCTAAAAGATTCTTTGGTGCTCCTCTGTTCATGCTCTGGTCATAGAAGAAAAGGAATGTTCTTCAGGCTGCAGAGTAAAGGTAAAGTGGACGAGAAATCTATCTTGGAGTATTGTCACAAATTATCAAAAGAGGCAGATTTAGGCATATTCAGAAGTATGCTACTTAGATTTAAGGCATACTATCGTGCATAAGCATCAAGGCTTGGATGATTTGTTGCCAAAATATATTGTTCTAGCAAAATATTATAATTATACATTGCACTGTTCAAGCGCCAGTTGTTTGGAGAAATGAATGCATGATCATCTGCAACCAAGAGTAAATATATATAAATTTTGGCGTTATATTTCTAAAGGCTACTTATAAATTCCTTAAATAATATTAAGAAGTTCATGAGAGAAAGATGAAGTGTTGTTGAGGAACAGCCAGCCAATACGTTAAGATTTGGTGTAGTGTAAGTTGCCAAGTTGGATTCCTCACTTTGCGGCGGTTGCTCATCTAGCAATAACTAAAGTCCGAGTACCTTTAGGTTGAATCATAGGTTACTGGCTGGGAAGAGCACAATCTAGTTATCTATCTATTAAAGATCTGAGCACTTACCGTGATCAGCGCTAAATAACGTGGATTTAATTTTTCTTACTCAGGATAGTTGCACAAGCACATGGGCCCTTGGGCTCCAGAGAGATCTGCAACAGGAATTAGAAGTCTTTGACATATGTAATTGAATTTCGAAGTAACCTTAGCTTCCAACTGGAACTCTTTGAAAGTAGATGCCTCATAGACAGTTCTGAAGTATTCAGTGACCCGCAGGAAGCCCAAGTTAAAGCCTGAGCTCAATCTGAGCAGAAACAAATGAGTCACATCTGACTTTGGTGTAAGAGGTTAACTTAGACCTTTCATTCTTTTCAGTTTCCTCCACGATTATTAGTATTTAGAAATCAAAATGGACGTTTTACTCTAATCTAACCCATGCTGCATAGGCCTTTGATAGTTCATCGCCGCTGACGCCATAAAAGGTATAACATATACTGAAGTTCTCTAACTGATAAGAACTTTATGTTTTCTGTAGATACATCACATACTGATTGGAACTTTGTTCAGATGCAAGAACATTTACTAAATTGTTATGAATATGGTAAGAGGTATATAATGTAAAGGTTCTTTGGGAACATCATTTCCAAATTTTGGTCGTCAGATATTTTGATTCTAGAAACTTCTTAAATTCCTTAATCAGTCTCACACGCCAGCTGGATCAAACCAGTCGATAATCATTCACATAGTCTTAAATTACAAATACAGCCTTTCTGAAATTCCATGCTTGCATTTCACCCTCAAAGTAGTTTGAAGGATTGAGCATACATTTTCCAGTCAAATAAAATATATTAATTATTGCTCTTTTCTTCGGGAAAATTTTCTAGTGTCTATTGTTTCACCAACCACCTGATGTCAGTAATTTGTCCTAACATATTTAAGGCAGTGATTTAATACAACGTGTCCAAACTCTCATTCATTATAAAGACAAACATCAGGGAAATGAAGCATTTTATCTAGTCATGTAGTTATCACACAAGTATTAGATGTGCTATCTTGCCTCGGTGTTACTTAAGCACAGGGAGTGTCTGTTGTCTTCAATGACACTTGATCTTTTAGGTGGGTGTCCTCAGCTCTGCTTGAGTATGCGTTTCGACAATAAAGCTTTCATAACTACTGTATAGTAATCAGTTCATCTATATAACTATCAAAAGTACATTCAAAAGAATACTTTTTTCAGCTGCAAGAAAGCAATGGAGAACTTTGTAGAGTCAATTTAAACACAATATTGAAGGCTGGGCTGTGGTACACTCTACTTAGGCGAAGAAAGCATGCAAAGGTTACAGGTTTCGTATTTTTGGGACGGGTCCAATTATTCAGGACCTTTTCGTCGCCTGTGAAAAGAGAATTTCCATATTATAATATTCTTTATATTTTCGTTAAATTAAAAAAGAAATGACTATGTGGTTTTAAAAGAATAGCCTAACCGTAAAGAAAGCTGAGATTGTTTAGAGGTGGTTTGATCATGTGCAGAGATGGGTTGGGTGTTGGGTGATAGTTGCAGCTTACAATTCGTAAGTTCAAAAAAGGTGACCGACTTAGTGGACACAGGGAAACGGACAAAGTGTTGACTAGTTGAGGTGTTGTTATTGCAAATGAGCTTCATGGCACGCGCTACGCTGCGCTGGAGCCCGGCGCTGCCCATCATGTCTCCCTACCCTCCCGATCCCCTACCTACCCCGCCCCACCCGGGGCGGAAAAACAGGTTTGCAGAAGGAGGGTTGATGTGTCATGTCTCCCCTACCCTCCTGATCCCCTACCAACCCCGCTCCCACCTGGGGCGGACAAACAAGAAAGATCCATTCGGATTTTATTATTATAGATATTTCATCTTAATATCCGTGAAGCAGAGCGTGCAAGCTAGAAAGTACAGGTTTACTTCTGTGCTTTACTCTTGTGCAATCTCTTCAGGTGAATGAAACGGCTAACGTTGTAGAAGTTTCCTGCAGTAGATTCATCCTGGAAACAGTAGTTTAAAGATGGAACTTGGTGTGACTATTGTCCCTTATTTTTCTAGAGCTACGCACTATTAAGAGAATGATTTGTTGATGAAAGAAATATCTGTGTCATAAATGCATATGAAATATATAATCTACATCATCATCATCATCATCGCCTCCAATGCCGTGTGATGCAAAGGGACTCTACCTAGCTAATCTATCTATCTATGTGTATATGTATGTATGTATATATATATATATATATATATATATATATATATATATATATATATATATATAATATACTGGTCACTTTTTTTACCAGATACATGTGAATTGTAATAACCACAATGCCCTCTTGACTTCTCGAATTCTTCGCACTTTTTGGATACGCTTGTCACTACAAAGCCTTTGGATCCAAGTGCAAGATATTTGAAGCAATTATGATGTCCGGTAGCGGGAAACGAACCCTGCACTCGTCGTGATTATGGTAGCCTTACTATGGGCTCCGTTTCTCCCGCTACTGACATCATAAATGCTTCAGATTTCTTGCACTTGGATCCAAAGCCTTTGTAGTGACAAGCGTATCCAAAAAGCGCAAAGAATTCTAGAAGTCAAGTGGGCATTGTGGCTGTTACAATTACACATACACACACACACACGCACGCACTGGCACATATATATGTATTTATGTATATATATATATATATATATATATATATATATATAGCATAAAGAGTTAGTAGTAGTATATATATATATATATATATATTATATATATATATATATATATATATATATATATATATATATATATATATATATATTTTTGCCACATAGACCTTGACATTTTTCGCATTCACAAAATATATTGTCACAAATATCGTTTAATATCCAGTTCACTATACCTTGAGAATAACTTATACCCAAAGGTAATATATTATGAGTGATAAGTGGTTTCATCGGTGGGATCTGGAACCGTTGACCTGTTTTAGAATATGTATATATATATATATATATATATATATATATATATATATATATATATATATATATATATATATATATGTATGTATGCATGTATGTATATAGATAGACAGATATTTACGATTAAAAAAATTGACTGCTTAGTTGGTGTTTAATGGCTACCAAAAATATTTTCCTTGATTGCGTCACATTTGTTTAGCATGAATAGAAGTATTCGTGGAACATCATCTGGCAACGTTTAATTTGAAGCCTATCCATTAGGTTACTCGGAAAGTTTTTTTTTTTTTATAAGTATTTCCCGTCTCTTGCAACGAACAAGCCTTCTGATATCCGTCTGATGTCCACGCTTGCCGATTATTTCCTCACGGACAACGATGTCAGTGGCTGAACAATACTGCAGGTTTAGATGCCTACTCAATAATTTCCCAGCTCTCATAAATTCCGACTGCTCGTTAAGAAAATCTGTACTTCATAAACGATAGGTAGCTATATATGTTCTATGAATGACGTCATCCTCTAAAGACGCCATTGATGGAGGCAGCTTATTTGGTATAAGCCAGCGAAGAGACGATGAAGGAAAACATGTGTGGAATAATAGAAGGAGAAAATCATCTTATTTTTCGATGAATTCATCATTTACTGAGAACATCGCGATTCTACTCTTTCGTAGCTCTTCTCTTCGAGAAAGTGCTCCCGACACTCATCTCTCCCCACCTGTATCTGTCGTTTCAGATTGGGCTTCATGCTTATGATGTATATATCTGCTGTATCGCTCGTCGCCGTTGAAAAATACCAATGGATAGTGATGCCATGCATACGGTGCACGTCTTTTTTTTTTTATTCAAAGGCTTACAATCTTGAGATACATAATAGTAGATTTACGTAGCAAAAATTTATACATAACCATAAAGAAAGTTATTTACAATTGGAAACTTTTATAACCTATTCATTTTACTAAAAAAAAATATGCAAAAAATGATAAAATTAATTAACTAATTAAAATTAATGTTCTCGTATTTCAAAATTCTAATTTTTCTAAAAATGAACCGTAATAATTCTTTATTCTGTTACCGTGTAATAAATATAAGTCTCTCCTGTTATTATTGATATTATTAATAAGTAACCTTATAATGTCATTTGCAATCATATTCAAATCATTCCTAGAACACCATATCGTATATATATAAGAACACAATAAAAATATACACACATCCTTCCTTCAATTATCTTTGGTATTGAAGCTCAAAATTACAAATGTTTTTAAGTACATTTCTCAGCCACTTTAAAACTGGTTCAGTTCTTTTACAAAAATAAAAAAGATGAATAGCACTTTCCTCTATATTACATATTTCACATAAGGAATTGCTTGATAAATTTAAAAAGTGAAGACGTTTTTACACTGGTAGTACATCATGAAGATGGTTAAAGATAATCTTCTTTCCACGAAACCGGTCAATATCACAAAAATTCTTCCATATTACTTTCCAATCAAATGAAGGATATCTACATACTACAGATATGTCATGTTTGTATAAAATACTTTGGTAAACACTCTTATTAGATTATACTGGAAAACTATGAACCTCCTTAAGTTTAACTATAAAGCCAGTAGTATAGCTAATATGGTGTGGGATAGCAGCAAAATATTTGTGGAGCTTTAAAATCTAAATCAAAGAACTTACGCAACCTAAAATAACAATAGTGCAAAATTAACCTCTGAGGACCCTTATTCAATATGACAGTTTTTAAAAAGATATTAACAATAATAGCATTAGCGCATTAGCTTTAGCTCTCACATCGAAAACAGCCAAACCACCTTCAGCCCTACCTCTGTTCATTGTAGATCGTTTGATTGGTTCATATCTACCACACCAAGTATATCTAAAAACTAGTCTCTCAACGCTGATGCCATAATTATGAGTCAAGGGATACACATGAGCAATATGCCATATTTTTGCCAGAATGCACGCATTTGCATATGACGTCCTCTGGAAAAGGTTCAATTTCCTTGCATGAAGCACTTTCAAATGGTTATCTATTTTACTTATGACGTGTTCCCAATTGTTCTTTAGACTTTCCTTATAACCATTACAATGATGGATACCTATAGTGAACAAAAAGTAACATCCTGCCTTATCCATGTAAGGCCAGTCCCTTTTATTCTTCCAACCACCCATACTGAATAGCCTTGAATTTTCATTCCTATTAATTTTGCTATTTGTAGCTAATTCAGATTCCTGCATAATTTTATCAATCTCTTAAACTATCTTCTGATGTGATTATAATATTATCATCAGCATAACCAACTGTTTTGAGAATAGTGTGATCAGGTAAGACTAAGGGTTTCACATTAATATTTTCCTTAATCGTTAGAAAGAACGATTCTTGATAGATTGCATATAACATCATGCTAAGTGGACTTCCTTGTCTAAATGACCTTGTTATGGGGAAAAAGGCACTTTCTATTTGATTATATAGCATGCTTATTTTCCTACAAATTCGTCTCAAACCCTAGACACTTCAAAGGCTTAAACAAAAATTCTGTATTTACCATATCAAAGGCCTTATACCAGTCTAATTTAAGAAAGGCAGCGTTCATATCAATAGAATTAACATAATACATAACATCCCTGATCAACATATTACATTGAACAATGTTTCGTTCTGGAATACAGCAAAATTGACTAGTATCAATCACTTTTTCTAACACTTCTTTCATACGAGTAGCTAAAAGTTTAGAAATTATTTTATAATCAACACAAAGAGAGAAATTGGTCTCCAATTCTTCAGCTCTTTTTCATCTCCGCCTTTATGAATAAGTGTAATGACTCCTTTCCTTTGCGAAACTGAAATCACCTTATTTCTCATTACATACTTTACCAATGAAGAAAATTCATCCCCAATTACATCCCAATTCTCTAAATAAAACTCCACTGGCAGACCATCGATTCCAGGTATACGATTCTTCTTAAAACTTTTGATAACTTTCAAAATTTCCCCTTTTGAATAATCCTTATTCAACTCTTCCCTATCACTGTCATCAAGCTTTATTTTTAAGAAGGATAAAAACTTTTCTTGCATTTCATTATTAACTGGCCATGAACTATACTGTATAACTCAGAATAAAAGGAATTAACATAACTATTTATACTAGCCGAGGATTGAAGTTTATCCCCTTATCTTTTAAACAAGTAATTACTTTCTTCGCCATGAGTTCTTGCTGTTTAGCTATTACAAATTTTGAAACTTCTCATCATTTTGAAGATTTAGCAAACAGGATCGAACCTTGATACCTTCTGCAAATTCATCTCTTATTTCCTCAATTTTTCTTTTTCACATTATTGATTTCTAACATGTTAGGATTTCCGGTCTGATAAGAAGGCTCATATAAGTATCGTAGTCTACTTTCTAACAAGTTTAACATACCAAATCTCTGTTGTTTCTTAATAGAACAAGCTTTCATATAAAATTTTTTAACTTCCTCTTTAACCAGAATATCCCACCACAGTAATATATTAGCATAATCGTCCCTTTTCCTCTGTAACCCAGTCCACTTTTGTTTAAAGTTTTCTTTGATTTCGGTATCTGTTAGAACTGAACAATTAAGCTTCCAGTAAGATTTCCCTAACTGTACTACATTAGGTAATCTTATATCACACAGGAAACAAGAGTGGTCTGAAAACGACACTGGAACAGTTTTAGTTTCTGTGACACTATTTCTGTCTATCTGCATATAAATCCTGTCCAGACGCGCTGCATAATTCCCTCTAACAAAGGTGTACTCGGGTAACCTATGACGGATGTTATGGACATCCTTTATCTTCACAGCGTCAACAATATTCTTCAACACATTCGAAAAACAAGAATTTTTTGGATGTGAAGAGTCCTTGTCATTAATGATGCAATTCCAATCTCCCCCAATAATCGCCTTATCACGATTATTCTGTATCAGTGATAACAAATCCTTCTCAAAAAATTCCTCTCTCTTTTTATGGAATTTATTTCCTGAATGAGCATATTTATTCACAATATCTATAACCTTGCTTTGATGCTTTAACGACACTTTACATAGTCTTGACGGTGGATGTAAATACACTTTTTCAACTACTACGTCTATCTGCCTATTAACTAGTACTGCCGTCTCTCCCTTGATATTGATAGTTGGATTTAATATGATTTTATAAAACCTCTCCAAACAACCAAGAGAATCTATGGACTTCACATTATGTCCTTGCAGTAACAGTATATCTATCTTATTATAATGAATGAGTGTAGTTTAGCCTGCTTGTTAAAATAGACATCCCATTAATATTAAGGGTTGCAATGCGTAAGAAGATAAATTTCTGAAATGATCACAAACATTATTACAAATCAACCAAGTTTTCTGCAAACATGGGGGCTTCTTCGGCACGAATTTCAGTTCCTGTATATTCTAGATATTCATCGTCTTTTTTTTCCACTAAACTTGTTGTCGTCACTATTCCGTTTAACATTGTCGTCAGCATGTACTTTCCTCATTTTAGTCTCCTTCCCTTTCGACGTAAATGTCTCAACCGATCTTGTCAGCCCTAAGGAGCCCTGAATTCTCTTAGGTAGTACCTCATTTTTTTTTCTGATTACTAGTTTTCCGTCACTCTCAATTGAAGAAACCATATCATACTCGTCGCTTCATCCGTACTTTCAGCCCCTAATGCCGTTTTGATCCCTTGTGTTGAACCTTCAGTATAAGAGGAATTGTCATCTTCACCTTTCAGAACATCAGGTATATTTTCCTTACCATATAGTAAAAAAATGGAATAGCTCTTTATGTACCGAATCATCCGATTTACAATCCACATTTACATCAGCCACGGTTTTGTTTATCAGTAATACATTTGGACTACTATTGTCCTCAATATTTTTCCCTTCTAAACCATAAAGGGACAAAGTAAGTATACCTTAGTTTTACCAGACCACTGAGCTGATTAATAGCTCTCCTAGGGCTGGCCCGAAGGATTAGACTTATTTTACGTGGCTAAGAACCAATTGGTTACTTAGCAACGGGTCCTACAGCTTATTGTGGAATCCGAACCACATGTAAAGGGACATATTAGGGGTATTTTGATCGTCAGGAGGAAGATCGACGGGAGGAAGATCATCAGGAGGAAGATCGTCAGGAGGAAGATCGACAGAAGGAAGATCGTCAGGAGGAAGATCGTCAGGAGGAAGATCGACAGGAGGACACTTGTAGTGAAAATGAAAATGGAAACGTTATCGAGGATACTGTTATGAAGAGGAAGCAGGATACAATGGAATTGGTTACCAGCTTCAATATGGAAGTAATGACCTCTCAGTGTCAAAATACCCATAAAGGGACATATTAGGGGTATTTTGACACTGAGAGGTCATTGCTTCCATATTGAAGTTTAACCAATTCCATTGTATCCTGCTTCTCTTCATAACAGTATCTCGATAACGTTTCCATTTTCATTTTTTTTGGTTTAATGTCTCGACATTTTCACTAGAAGTGTTCTCCTGTCGATCTTCCTCCTGTCGAGGATCTTCCTCTGACGATCTTCCTCCTGACGATCTTCCTCCTGACGATCGTCCTCCTGTCGATCTTCCTCCTGACGAACTTCCTCCTGACGATCTTCCTCCATTCGATCCTCCTCTCCTCCGTTCGTTCCTCCTCCTTTCGATCCTCCTGCCCTTGTCTTCTCACTTCTTTACTCTCCTCTTGTTCTTCTACCGAGTCTTGTGTTTGAACCTTATTCCTTGTACTTCTTCCTGAACTTTATTATTTGCCTGGTCATTCAGCGAATTATCCTTCGAATTGCATTCATTATTTTTCATCAGCAAAATTGGAAACACCTTTTCATTTTCAGTCACAATTTATTCTGCAGCACAATTAGCAGCCAAATGGCCTTCTTTTCCACATTTGATACAAGTGCGTGTTTGTCGCGATAGCAGAACCACAACAAAAATCTACTAAGTCTCAACGTCGAAGGAATAGGTTTCTTTAGAACAATCAACGCAGTTCTGTTACCATTGTTCTTCCCAGCTAAGGTACCAGATGTATAAACCTGGTTGCTAATACTAAATACCTTACCATATGACGAGAGAATCTTACTTAAGTCTTCATTGGTTAGCTCAAATGGTGCATTTTTAGTAGTGACAATGATTTTACTTGTTGATAAATTAACAGTTTGAATGCTGACCTCTTTATTATCTAAAGCCAGAATACGTCCTTCATAATCTCTCATGATTCTCTCAAATTCTTCAGCTGCATGCTCTTCAAATTTCACTATTATCTTACTGAATCCAACTTGTTGAACTCCATAAATGTTCATAAAATTGGCTTGGATCTTTCTAATATACTAAATAAATACATCCGTGTCAGCACGCTCATTTTCCAGATATTGAATTCCAAAGGGTTCTTCCTTCTGAAAAACTCCATCGTTCTGGATAAGGCCATGGTGTGTTGTTTATACTTGGCAAAACTGCGTTGCCATGTCAACCATAAGGAAATCTAGACGGCATAGAGCGTCTTTGAAGTTCCCCCGGCCTTAGAAGCACACTGTCATTTTCTTTACACTGTTAAATCACTGTCACTTTTATCTTCAAAACAATAACTGCAATTCGTTGCACCAATATGCTCACTCACATGAGCTAAAACCTCCTTGGAATAACCAAAGGCACACCAAAATATGACAGCCAAATTCACAGAACCTTCTCAACAGTACAAGTGTTGCCAACCCAGGGTCAATTCAAGGGTTTCATTGGTCAGGACTTATTGAGTACAACCCCTAAGGCACCCTACAGGCAGAGTTTCTCATTGTCTTAGTGTTGTAATTCAAGGTTATTAATTGCAAGTGCAAGTGGTGGTAATGAGACTGGCCAATGGATGATTGAGGATGATGGTCATTAAAGTAGGGGCTGCTCTAATCTTCTGGTACGTCATTAACAAAGCAGGTGTGGGGTTCCTTCGTTCTCATAAATGACCTGCTGAAGGCCATTAAAAGAGGGAAACAGTGGTGGTTTTGTTGTGAAAGGATTTAGTACTTATAAATGGAAAGAGAAAGCAATTAAGGTGGGAAGGGATATTTTAGAGAAAAGCTCTCAAGATAATCTGTGAGACTGCATCTCACTCCTAATCTCAAGCATGTGGCTGTTAGCAAGCCATGGCTACAAACAGTTTAATCCTTACAATGATTTCTATAAATTTTTATTATATATGTATACACACATGCATGCAACTCACACACTATATATATATATATATATATATATATATATATATATTATATATATATATATATATCTAATATACATATATATATTATATAAAAGATAAAATCCAAGATAAAAGGAAGAAACACTGGAGTGCTGCGAGGTCCCTTTTGACTGTCTGTCGTCCTTTGCTATTTTAAAGGACGACAGACAGTCGAAAGGTATATATATATATATATATATATATATATATATATATATATATATATATATATATGCAGCACCCCAGTGTTTCCCTTTGATATTTGAGAAAAAAGTTGGAAGAGGATACCTGAGTGTTTTTATGTACCACAATGAAATTCTTTATATATTCATCACATTCCATATTTTTCGTGATTCAGTTATACACACATATATATGTATATGTGTATATATGTATGTATATATATATATATATATATATATATATATATATATATATATATATATATATATATATATATATATATATATATATATATATGAGCACGTGTTGAACAGAATTGAATCCCTGACTCACACTGGGACCATACCCCAGTCTTTCCAACTGATCCGCACAAGACATAAAAGAAGTTGGAACTTAAGTGCACCCATACCTGAGGTTTTTCCCAGGTTGTATATGAATTCAGATGTACCACAATGAAATTCTGGCTGGTTTTTGTATATATATATATATATATATATATATATATATATATATATATATAAATATATATATATATATATATATATATATATATATATATATATATTTATATAATGCTATATACTATATATATATTTATATATATATATATATATATATATATATATATATATATATATATATATTTATATATATATATATATATATATATATATATATATATATATATTTATATATATATATATATATACACACATATATATATATATATATATATATACCTATATATATATATATATTATTTATATATTTTATTCATGACATATTAAATAAAAACAATGAGGACTGATACAAAGTGATAAAAATTTACGTGCCATATGGTAGAGTGACAGTACAAACGAGCACACGAGTGGTTGAGAAATACATTAGCACTTGACAGTTAGGGAAGCGTTAACCTTATTTCCCACAGGTCAGTGCTCCATTGACATTGTTGTTTTTCTCATGCGGGTGGGCACACACCTGCGCTATTAAGATCAGACAAACTATCTCTTTTAGAATTCATATTTTTCATGTAATTTATCTGAAATAAATGGGTCAAGTGTATATATTCCTATAGTGAAATTCATATTTTTACAAAAGATTTCTTTGATGAATCTAGATACGTTCTATCCAACGTATTAAGACTTGATTAAACCAATTTTTGAACACCTGCCCAGTTGATAGCATAAGAAGTGTTTTCAGTGACATGAACAGAAATTCTAAACCAAACAGGGACTATCTTTAAATGATTCTAGTATAGTAGCAACAGGGTTTTTGTGCGTTGTTTCGGCGTCGTTACTATCGTAAGGGTCTCTTTTGCTGCTTCCTAATGCGAATCAGCGTATTTTAGTTTCTTATCTGTAACCCTAATTATATCCATTTCAGCCTCAGAGTATTCAGGGTTACATATGCATGAGACTTTACAAAACATGGATGTGAAAACTGATTTCTTTACTTTAATGCTTTAGCCAGAATAATATTGTACATAGACAGAAATACTGGTAGGTTTGCTGTACACACTATTTCATATTTCAACCCATTACCACTTCTGTGTAATAGAAAATCTCAAAGGATAGGCCGCCGTCATTAGCGCTCCCCCGTTCTAATATTTTTTCATCCGCTTTTAAGTTCGATTGTACTTCACCCTACTATATTTATCATTTAATGTTTCCTCTTACGCAGCAGTCACCTTCAAGGTGTCTTCATTTCGATCAAAACCGACCAAGATTTACACCTTTAGGCAAATTGTTTCTTGGCGTGCAATATACATAAACACATACACAGTATATATATATATATATATATATATATATATATATATATATATATATATATATATATATATATATATATATATATATATATATATATATAGTATATATATATACGCGTATATAGCATACTTGTTCTAGAGAAAGCCAGATATACTCGATTATCAAAGAAAATGTGATGCAGGAACATTAAAGACGCCAAAATATAGAGGCTTTATTTTTGGTTTGCTAATGACTTTCGGATCATCTAAAATCCTTCGTTTGCTTTCGTCATCATTTATAATAATCGATGACACATGTTATGAACTCCGATCCAAAAATGGATCTATATATATATATATATATATATATATATATATATATATATATATATATATATATATATATATATATATATATATATATATATATTTATGTATATAAATACATATATTTTTATTTTATAAGGTATATATATACACATATATACATACATATAGTTATGTATATATATATATATATATATATATATATATATATATATATATATATATATATATATATATATATATATATAAAATAAAATCCACAAAGAAAAGGGAAACACTGAGTGCTGCAAAGCCATTCAACTGTCTGTTGTCTTTTACTTAGCACTGAAGAAATATAAAAGTAAGTTTACAAGGAAAGCTCATATAAATGACAGATGAGGATTACAAAGGAAAAAATATGTACCTGGAATCCACCACATTTGAAGAATTAGTAAAAGAAAACAGGGTTAAATATTTAAGAGGTTTTACAAGGATTAAGATCAACCATTCAGAAGCAGGGACAGGACAATTAAAAGATTATACAAGGGGGTGACTGACCACCAAAAAATATTAGTACAGCAAAATAATTCTCTTTTTTGGTAAACAATAACAATTTTTCCAAGATGAACTTTTTTACAAATAAAAAATTATATTAAACATACGAACACAGAAAATTTATATAAGGTAAATAATTTGTAATTAAGTCAGTGGTTTTATCTTTTAGGTCACTCTTGAACATTTTTCTAGTACAGGGGTCCAAATAATACATGCCAGGGCTGAAGTTAAAATTACAGCTGGAAGTAAGCTGTAAAATAGCAGACTCCAAAAGATTTCTTGAAGAGAAATCTTTCGATCTGGCAATCACTGAACTTTCAGTCCAATTTATCCTGTGAGAGTTTTCACTTAAATGAATGAATATAGCACTGGATGTTTGTCCCTTTCCTTCGTGGGTTTTATCTTTATTGATATATTCATCACATTCCATATTTTCATGATTCAGTTATACATACACACACACAGATATATATATATATATATATATATATATATATATATATATATATATATAAATATATATATATATATTATTATATTATTATATTTTCCCAAGAATCCCAGCCATCAAATGCTTCATTTAAAACTGGAAAATACAACAGTGCATTTTGGGCACTGCCTGACAATAAGGGGCGAAAGGAATATTGGCCCTCCCTTAATCCATTAACCACACTCCCGTAATTGCCTTTCGGCTTTCTCTTCTTGAACATATGACTGTGGGAGGCTTTGCTTTCAGAATCCTAAGCCTGGCCGGAGGCAGGAATACCGCTGGGGAGGCAGGTTAAGAGAGGACAGCTGGCATGAACGCCTGGACTGAGCCATAGATGACACCAACCCCAATCTACCTGTGGATAACTACCTGACCCCTGACCGAAGTCATGTAAGGGTCTCACCGAAGGAACAAGCGAGAGAGACATTGCTTGACATGAACGAGACACATCTCCCCCTTCCATTCACGCCTCCTTCAGAAAGCCATGCCCTACCACGTGGTCCTCTAGTGTAGGGGCCTTTAGTTTTCTTACCAGTGAAGCCCTTAGCCTTTCCTCCGCCACCATTACCCTCGCTGAAGCCACCTCTTCTACAAGGTAAGTGATCTGTTGCAAAGGTTCTTCCAGTCAGTATGTTTTAATTCTAGTATTTAAACTTCCTATTTCCATTTCTACATGCCCGTATTTCCATATCAATCTTGCCTTGTTAGGGCAGCGTTACGTAAATGCCTGTATTTAAATAATTACATAAAATCATGTGTTCAAGGCTTCTTGGCACCCTCTGTGCTTGCCTTGCCCTATGTATATTTTACTGTGTCCTTACTGGCTTTTAATTTGTGAATCTCTCCATTTACAGAGGGTTTCTTCGCCGTGGAAATCTCTCTTGACTGTGCTGTGTGTCAGCATCGTCACACCGACGGATATATTTTCAAGTTTTCCCAGTTACAATTAACCTCTCAGGCCTTGCATGCCTGATTAGTCCATTTCATCTTCTGATATTTCATTTCTTGTAAATACACGTAATTTTAAACTTACCCTAACGTGTTTACTTACAAATACTTTGTGAGTAGAGCCCTCAGCTTAGATGAATTCCCCCTTTTTCCTTGTTTTTTTACGATTTCCTGAATCAACAGCAGTCAGATTCTATACAAAAATAGAGGTAAGCAACGAAATCATTCATCTAGAATGTATAACTGGCTCATGGTGAGTATTTCCTGGTAAAATCGTATATATATATATATATATATATATATATATATATATATATATATATATATATATATATATATATATATATATATATATATATATATATATATATATATATATATATACACATACACACACACATTTAGTAGGCTTTCCTTCACATGACACCGACTCAGTCGTCTTATGTTTAAACCATCGTTCGTGTTAGTCCAAATATAATTGCTTCATGCAACTCTTGGATTTCCTCGAGAAGATTTTATCGCCACCATTTTTTAGTTTCTTGTACATGGCTTATTTTAGCATTTTTTTATGAGAACCTTCCTCCTTATTTCCAGTGAAATAGAAGCATTTCTGAAGAGGTAATATAATAGGCAGAATTTTGCTTGCGATTTTTTGCCGGGGTCAGCGGGGACGATACAGGCTTGGAATTACGCTCCATAACAACGTCAACGTAATTAGCCGAAAGAAAACTATTTTCTTCATTCAAAAATAATCTGTTCAGAAGTATTTCTGATGTGAAGGAAATGTGACGTCATTAACTTTGCATTATCGTAACGCCTTTGATTCAGTGGTGTCTAACGATCGAGAAAAAATAACATGATTACAAAATTGCTCGCCTACTGCTCAGGATATTAGGGATAATAATCCTTTCTTTCTAATTGATGAACTTTGTCATGTACAGGTTGTCGGGGAATGTATTTACTAACACAAGTACCTATTTAAATTTGTTAGATTATATATATATATATATATATATATATATATATATATATATATATGTATATATATATATATATATACACACACACACACATATATATATATATACATACATATATATACATATATATATACATACATACATACATACATACACACACACACACACACACGCACACACGAATAATAATATTTCCCAAATCCCATTACTACCTGTGGCAAAACACTCATGTCTCGCTTCATTTTTATTTTTCCTTTTCTCTTCGCGTATTCCTATCTTCACCCATGTTCACGTCACGCTAATTCCCCATTTGCATCTGACGTTTTCAGCACCTGCGTCTTTGCCTGGTTTTGACACGTACACGTATCCACAACACACCATACATTTTTAGGGAGGTTGACTCCCTGACCCTTTTGTTCAACTATAGATCTAATCCCCGTAATTAGTGTCTTCACCTGTAATCCTTGACCCCTTTTTTCAAGTTGGATAAAGGATTAAGGACTAAAATAGTTCATTGTCTCGAGACACCAGCACGTGCTGAATCGACGGGTGTCCTTAAGAACCTAATTAATCCCCCTCCCCCCTTCCCCACAGACACGCACCCAGGCACACACACACACACACACCCACCCGGTTATGTTTGCAGGTGAGGAGACAATGCAGGGGCGAGAGGTGTTGAAACAAAAACGCCATTTGCAGGTGAATAAGAATAAATACGACTTCTGTCATCTAAAAGCTACTCACCTGAACGCCCCTAAAAGCCGTCCCATAAATACCTCATGAAAACGAACTCCAATTCTCTGTCTCTCTCCAAATTCTCCTCTTGTTTTTTCTCTAAATGCTTGTAAACATACAGTTAATTTTCAGTAGAGAAAACGTTTGGCTTTATCCTAGTTTAAAATGACTGTACATTTTTATTTTATGTTCTAAGATGTATCTCATTAATACATATTTTCTTGTCAGCGATAAATATTTTAAATTTCATAATAACTAATCTTATGAGACAAAAGGTCAGCGCTTGTTTATGGGGTGTGACTTCAGCTCCAGTGGCTGTCTCATAAGTCCTTATGTTTGTCTGAAGTCAGAATTTTCTGTGTGGTGATATTTCACTAAAATTTCCATCTGTTCAAAGCACTGGTGCAACCGGTGTTCTCTTGCATCCTTATTTTTTCTTTATATATTCTTGTATTATTCAAATACCTATGAGCTTGGTTATTGTGATGCCAAGTTATTTTTGGTCTATCCATTAATCCATGAACCCCCTTTGAAAGGATCAAGTAGTATTATATATATACATCCCAAAATAAAAAAAAAAAAACACCCAAAAAAAAATGCCAGGTGTGAAAATCACCAGAAGGATTTGTCTCCGTTTGAGGGTTTTCACTGTGTCACTAAGATAAGTGAAACTGAAATGCTACAAATTTTGTAGCAAGGTTGATTTCCTACAATAGATACAATGTCCCCGTAGCAACACCAGGACAGGAGGATCATGATGCTTCATGCACTGTGACAACTCAACAACTACAGAAAGCAGGAACTGGAGAGAGACGATGATACACCAAGAAAATTGTCGGGTAGTGTCCTTTGTCACATGCTATACTTTTATGGGATACACTTTTGACGACTTGATTGAATGGAGGTCGACCTCAGCCACTTTGGATCGGTAACTTTCTTCAGATGACTGTCTTAATTATGGAACTCTGAAAAGAAACTATCTCCCTCTCTCTTGGTTCGGGGGTGAGGATAATAATTTGACCCGTGCTCCATGCTCCGAGTAGAAAAGGTTGTTTCTAAGAAAATGTAGTTCTTCTTGTCATTCCAATGGGATATTTAACGTTATTATTAGGTAAAATTTTGCGAAATTATAAAAATGTTTTGGAATCAGAATTGTATTATTCGGGTTTATCGAGTTACAGTAATTTACGAGCTTGATGGCGCGCGCCACGCTTTGCTGGAACCCGGCGCTGCCCGTCATGTCTCCCCTACCTTCCCGATCCCCTACCTACCCCGCCTCCACCTGTGGCGGACAATCAGGTTTACAGGAGACGGGTGGATGTGTCATGTCTCCCCTACCCTCCCGACCCCTACCTACTCCACCCCACCCCACCCATTGCGGACAAACAGGTTTGCAGGAGGAGGGTGGATGTGTCATGTCTCACCTACCCTCCTGATCTACCTACCCCTCACTTGGGGCGGACAAACAAAAAAGATCCACTCGGATTTTATTATTATAGATAATTTTATAATCTTTAGTAATTATATAATTTTTGTACACTTTGGGTGCACGAGCTTGTTTTTTGACACGGATATTTTCCTGTGCCGTTCTTTCATTTGCAGTTTGCAATATTTTTTCAACATAAATGATCTCTGTTACTGTGACCTAATATTGAATACCTGAAATCTGTGTATTACACTCAGAGGCTGCTTTAAGTTCTATGACGTCACAGTTCTTGAGGTCGTAATTTTTAAGTGTCGTGATAATTACATTCCGCATCCATTCATTATGTATCAGTTTTGACCGGAATACCCATATCGAATCATTCAGCTGTATTTTCCAGAAATTACACTTGCCCTATCAGAATAAGCTTATCGTAATTGCTTGATGTCTTTTGTGCTCTTTTCTTTCTAATTATGGCCATTCATTGGCAAAATTCCTTTATTCCTTGATGGCACCATTCTATACAGTTAAACGTGAAAAGGTGATTTCTAAATTATGTCAAAAAATAATCAAGCCATTGGTGAAAAGGGGCTTGTCTGCTTTCATTAAACATTTCCTGCTCTTCCCGGTGACTTTTCAAGTTAATGTATCACACAGACAAAATACACTCTTTAATACCCAAATATGCATTTCTCATTTCCACGCGGATGACCCGCGATATCCTGGGAATTTCCTGAGGTGCAAGACATGTGATGAGCTGCGAGTGAACGCATCCTCTGGGGAACGAAGTCCTGATGAAACATCTCCTTTTCTTGTTTTTTGAAATGTGAGAAGCTTTTCAAGTGCACAACAGCATTTTTTCTTGCCCCTATAGCAAATTGCTTTTTAGTCGAAGGTTTTGATGTTTTTTGAACGAAGTCTTTTGTAAAAGTGAAGCATGGCTGTGAATAATACGTGAGAAATAGAAAAAAATTAAGCGGAGGCTTTAGAATCTTGATATCTAGGATGGGCACATGCCCGGGCAGTAAAAGGTAATGAAAAACGATTTTGGGGACAATAGCAAGGAAGGTGAGGGGACGGATTTGTGATGAAGTGCTTTTGGCCGTATGAGGAGAATGAAAAAAAATATATTGGTGAACGGGATGTTTAATTTTGAAGGAGAGAAGCTCAGGACTGATGTACTTGTAGTGTTACGAAGGACGTAACATAAAGCAAGCAGGTTAGAGGTGAAAGGCACAGCTTAATTTGAATAGCCCCGGCATCTTGCTGTCTGCCTTTGAAAGTGTATGGTGCGTCTATAAAATTAGGGAAAGGTTTCTTGCACTAGTGCCTCTGTTTTGCAGTTAGAGTTTGAGTGGCGCAGAAATAGTAAAAGTAATCTTTACAAGCCACAGTTCTTTGTTTGTTTTGGAAGCATTGTTCCGACTTTCTTCTGGTAGGGCGGATGTGCAACTGGGGATTCTGCTGCTGTCACGTCATTGTTCACCTGGGAAAATTAGACTCATTGTGACAAATGTAACAGAACTGACCCCACAGAAAAAAAAAAAAAAAACGTAACTAGAGAACCTTGTAAACCAACCGATCGTAAAGTGCGAAACGAGTACTGGAATTATGATTTTTTCATTGATACACTTGAGTTTTTGGCATTAGGTACCTTTTTGTAAGATTTTTTTTTTACAAAATGCCTCTTGGGAGATTCTAGGTCTCCGCATATGGGTTAAGAAAGGAGTTGAAATTGCTCTCCCCACCCCTGTCTCAAACACGGCGTACCCCAGAAATTCATATTTTCTTGAGTGAAATGTTATAATTAGAATGCAGTGTCTGAGTATGTATATATATATATATATATATATATATATATATATATATATATATATATATATATATATATATATATATATATATATATATATATATATATATATATATATATATATATATATATGTATATATACATATATATATATACATATATATATATATACATATATATATATATATATATATATATATATATATATATATATATATATATTCCTATAGTCATTGAAACCTATGAAGTAAGTCTGTAATTTTATAAGACATCACATAATATCACAAAAGCAAAACCAACACCATCAGCGATGAAGAAATGCGTGATAATATAAGAGAGAAATTGACTGATGTTATTCAACCAGTTCGCCCCAAAATTATAGGAAGTAATTGTCGGTTGTTTAAAACTTCAGAACTTGCAATCGTATGAAATTAGTTTAGGGGAGCGAGTAATTAAGTTCGTGATTTGCCCCGCAATATTCCGACTATTTGTTCACTAAAGAACTTCCAAGGAAATTATGTAGGGTTGCGACTCAAAAATCATAACCAGATTCGTATAAAGGCGCCATAGAATTTACAGGTAAACTCTCCAGTTTAACAGACAGAATCGTGTGAATTACGCAGAGCATTCGGACCAATTCGAGACCTATGCATATAGCGCTCATGGAGTGACTAGACTCCTTACTATTCATCTCTAGTAGATGATCTGTTTGAGCAAGCCTTCACTAAAGTAAAATTGGTAAGCATGTCATTTTTGTTCATTCTTTATGGGTGGCAGTTTTATATAAGTAAGTTTAGACACATGTGAGAGTAGTAAATTGGCTAAGCATCAAACATTCTTTGTGAGATTTCCACCAGAGAAAGACGCGACCTTTTCTACGTCAGTGGTATTGGATCCCTCACTTGGTACCATTATTTTTCTCTTTACACTTCCACCGATTAATCAGGGATATTCTTCACTCCAGTACCTTACACAACTGATGTCTCATAGCATTTTTCTTCGTTCGTGTGAGCCATGATAAGAAGCACTATTCTCATGGTCTCCAGGATCCGGAAAGTCATACGGTATTGGGATGATTACGCCCGGCATCTATCTATCTGTATCTGTCTATCTATCTATCTATCTGTCTACATGTCTATCTATCTATCTATCTATCTATATATATATATATATATATATATATATATATATATATATATATATATATATATATGTATGTATGTGTACATATATCCATACATACATATATATAGTATATTCAAGTTTCAAGTCAACATATTATCTATCTATTTATGCATGATGATTACACACACACACACACACACACACACACATATATATATATATATATATATATATATATATATATATATATGTATATGTGTGTGTGTGTGTGTGTGTGTGTGTGTGTGTGTGTGTGTGTATAATTACGTCTGAAGGGCTGAGGATACGGCTCTTGGTATAAATTCCAATTTTTATGGCATTCCTGTATTAGTATTCATGTCACTGACTTACGAAGTCACATGACAGGGCCTCGGTAATGAGATTCAGTCTTAGAAATGACTCTTTGATTAACCAAGGCGTTAGATTATCGAGGGAATTCTTTTTGTCTCCCAAAGAGAGAGAGAGAGAGCAGCAAATTTGAGTACTGTAATGATTTATTTGTCATGAACTGCATTTAAAAGCAATGTTAATGAATTAAATAAGCTAATTTATCCTTGGATCAATTTTTAATTCCAGGGCTGAAAGATTAGTGAGGTAAAAATCCGGTCCATTAAAAGAGTTGATTGACGTAGGGTTTTTGATCAGTAATGAAACAGGGCTCACAGAATTAGTTTCGTGGTTAAATATGTAATCGCGTTAAAATTGTGTAGAGGCAGAAGCAAACTTCACTCAGTAAACTACCGCAGGTACCATGATTTGCTTTTATTTCTGTACAAACTGAGTAAATTTCATTGGCCCTCAGGGATGTATAATTCTTTTAAAAGATAGGAATTTAACCAGCATTTTAAAAGTGCTACCAGTTTATGCTAGGTGATGCAGATATTAAGAGATATAAATATCTCAGTATAAAAATTAATAAACATATATTTATATATATATATATATATATTATATATATATATATATATATATATATATATATATATATATATATATATATATATATATATGTGTGTGTGTGTGTGTGTGCGTGTGTGTGTGTGTAATATATATTCATATATCGCACTGCAAAACGTTATAGATGAAATACCTGATAAAGATATGAGAATTGTCGGTGATGTAAATAGGAAAGTTGGTATTAACAAGAAAGGTATAGAAGAAGCTTTAGGCAAGGAGGGCCTGGGAGAGGCTGCAAACGAAGTTGGGGCGAAAATTTGTAAGTTTCTGTGCTGCAAATAATTTGGAGGTATCTTTTTTGAACAAAGAACATCAGATTATATCCCTGGACTTCTCAAGATGGCTGTCATAGAAAGAAAAAGGATTACATAGCTATTAATGGAGAGAGGAAAAGACCAATGAGGAATGTTGGGAACTGTAGAGGAGCAGATGTCAGCAGTAATCACTCACTTGTCATAGCCACACAAAATCAGAAATTATGAGCACCCAACAAAAAAGTTGACTTTGTATCTAGATTTTAATACAGTTAAGTTTCTTGAAGAGGAACATTGAGAGGCTTTCTTAGTTGGATAATAGAACAGAGTCAGAGTTCGAAAATCCATATCTGAGGAAGAGCAGACAATCTATGAGTACTGGTTTAACATTAAAAATGTGTCTCATTCTGCTGGATAAGAATTACTGGGATAAGGGATAATAAGACGGAAACCTTGGATATTGGATGAGACCTGAATACAATACGTGTAGAAAAAAAAAACAGGAACTTGTAAAGAAATTTTCAGGGAGGAGGTGAGGAACACAAAGTATATTTTAAGCACTCAAATGTAGATATTGAAGTTAAACGAAGATCAAGAGGAGATAAGAGAAAATTAAAAAACCCTGATGATATAGACAAACCCATGCGCTCAGGGAGTGGCACTGGTGTAAGTATGTCATAAAGAATATTGAAATTTTCATGGGTAAAAGATAGAGTAAAATATATGTAATATGATGGGATTGTTCAATAATAACATTAGAAGAAGACAACACAAGGCGGAACATTTTTGTGATATATGAGGGGATAATATAACTGACAAATACCAGAAGCCAAGAAACACTTTCCTGTACTTATGAATAAATTCACACTTTTGGGGGTGGACTCAGCTATAAAGAAACCTAGGAGATGGAGAACACTGGTTTGTGACAGAATCACTGTACAGATGGATTTCATGTGAGGCTAAAAGACACTTTACATAGTGACTAGACTGTTTTGCAGAATATGGAGTGATGAAACGAGGCCACATTATTGGGAACTGGAAGCAGTAGCTAAGGTTTCAAGAAAGGTGACCTAATTCAACGTGGAAAAATAGAGGCGTTGCTTTTGCGTTGGTTGTAATGAAAATATTTGGTATGCTTATTCTCAACAGGCTGGAGAAAGAGATAAAAACTTGAAGATGAACAAGATGGGTTTAGAAGGTGTAAGAGGTGCACAGATCAAATATTTGTGTCAAGACATGCTGGGCAACAGTGTATGAGATTTCAAATCCCGTTCTGATGATTTTTGTTGAATATGAGAAAGCATTCGACAGTTCAAAGTTACTATTGTTGGGGTCTTGTCAAATGAATTTGCTGTAATTGTGGGGTGCTACAAAGAATTGCTCTTTCACCTCTGTTGTTTTACCCTTTTGTATTTCAAAATGAAAAAGTGGTCGGAGACGGAAGACGAGATTTAGATTGGTCAAATAATAGAAACTTGACAAACTTATAATACACAGATGATTAATGAGCTTTAATCTTTCAAATATTAAGAAACAATGATATCTAGTACAGGTTCTCTTTAGTTGGAGTTTGGTGACACTGAAAAGGGAAAATCAATCAATGGTCAGGGTGAATAAAATCTGGAGGTCAAATAGTCTAAATCGCATTGAAAAATAAAAACAAATTCAGCACGATCCGCATTGCTAAACGGACATTATATTCCATATGCTATACTAACATGAATCTTGGTTTGAAAATGAAACTGTTCCTAAAAGATTTGTTCAATCTTTGAATAAGGCTTTAAACAGAATATCGTGAGTCAGATGACATGCTAAGAGTAAGAAAGATATCATACAAGAAATTATGGAAGTTCCATTTGTATAAGAGATGGTGATGAAGGGAAATGAAGAAGACTTGGACATGTCCTTCGTACAACACTCTGCAGAATAATGCGTGATGGTCAGATTGGCTCCTGTAGGCACCA
Source organism: Macrobrachium rosenbergii (assembly GCF_040412425.1). NCBI lineage: Eukaryota > Metazoa > Arthropoda > Malacostraca > Decapoda > Palaemonidae > Macrobrachium > Macrobrachium rosenbergii. The sequence goes on from NC_089795.1 coordinate 19,554,995, forward strand.
GAAGAATTTGGGAAGAACCAGATCAAAACTGGTGAGAAATATGAGGAAGGAGGCTGCAGACAAGTAGAAATTTGTGAAAGATAAACACAGAAAAGATATGAGTGGTGAAATTTCACAAAGGCCATTTGCGCCACACTAAGTATATGTGTGTGTGTGTATGTGTAAGCCATTGACGAAGAACTGATGTATATACTGTATATATTGTTACATTCTGAGGCCGGATGGAAGAATGAAAATGGATTGTTTAATTAACTGCCTTGAAGGCCAAACCAAAGTGCTCAGAATGTAAGTGTTAATGTAATGAATAAACTGACTTACCTTGATATCACATCTAAGTGAACAGAGAATTGGAGGTCGCCTTGGTAAATTATAACCAGTAAATGCTTTAATCTGAATTTATTTACAAGTGAAGCAATCAAGAAATTAATATTTAACGGGTGACTTAGTAGCAAGCAAGCACATACAAGGTGAAATAAAAGCTCGACACTGCGTAGCAAATCACTGAATTTGAAAAGGCTACCACTATGAAATAGTTCGACACTTATTGACTTTACTGCGGACTGGTTAAATGATTTTTGGTTGTTAATGCAACTTGTTCACTAAGGTGGGAACTTTCTAGTGCCCCAGGACTGCATAATCAGAGGATTCTTGCAAGTGGCAGGATGGCACTTAAATTTCTAAGCTATTTTTGGTTCACAAGGCAGGGGCAGACCACTCGATGAGCCAGATAACATTATTTTGGAAGAGAATTCCAGGTTAGCATTCAAATCCAATGATTTTCTCTCACATGAAATGACTTATGCACTATGGAGGAATTGATCAATTAGATTTAATTAGCACATGGTAACACTATGGTGGGAATGATCTAATTATGATCGCTGAACTAATTTAATTTGAACTTGGGACAACTCATGAGGGCATATGGGCTTGCTAGGTCTGATTGAACAAAGGGGGCTTTGTTTAGGAAAATGAAAAGTTGGAAATACTGAAAATGGAGAGAAATTCATGAGGAGAGACAAATGCTGGCTTGGGACTGAGTGCTTCCAGATGTACCTTATTCCTTCTGTGCATTGAGCTTGTTGCAAAAGACGAATTTCGGCCGCAGGAGTCTAGCGATCCGTGCAGACTCAAAGAGAAGAAGGCCCACACCAACTTGATGCTGTGGCGTTTGGGGACGGATTGCTTCTGAGTGGCCAGGTCGCGGGGCGTCGCACTCTATTTTTTTTTGCGTTGGGCACAGGACATCATTGATCTGAAAGCAGTCACACAGCCAGCCAAAGGTCGTAGGGAAAATAGGTCTTATAGCTAACTCTTTAAGGGTCAGTATAGTAGTCCACTTATGGCTCTGGCTGGTTCTTTTGTCCCGAATGGCTATCTAACCCCCCAAACATCTTATGATGCGGGGCTACACTGGAGCACAAAACACTGGAAATGGCATTGGGTAAAATGGCACAAAGGATAAAGAGTAATACTGGCACTCAATAAACACATCTAATGGCGAACTGTCATGACTGAAAGGTCTTTACTCATACTTTACCTTAGGGGAAGCGGGTCTCTGGTGAAGAATGACGAGGGGCAATCACGCGTGGTACTGTACACTAATCGCATGGACAGTCTGTTCGAGGATGACTGTAGAATTGGATTCAAGTCCGGAGTCTGGTGTGGACAGGGGGTTGGGGAGGGAGGGGGGGCCTCTCAGCAACTCATAGCATCCTCCCGTGCGTGTATGGCTAACTGCAAAGATCTTCCTGTCCAAGCTCCTTTTTAGGCAACTGCCAAGGGTAGGGGCCCCAATGTCATGCCCATGTGGTGACTGGGCTGAAGTTGTGTCATTTTCCAAGTGTTCCAACCATCTGCTTGTATCTCCCCAGGTATCCTGTGGAAAGACAATTCAGCCAGCTCAATCTGCCTTTAGAATGGTTGTTTTAAGCAGCTTAGTTGGGCTCAGCTGCTTAAGGGAGTGACACTCAGCCTCTTATCTTTGCCCCTTTCAACCATGCCATCTAAATGCCTGTCCCGAAGGAAAATTTAAGGTCTAAGGTCGGCTATGCAGCAACTTCTTGTTACTAATAATAATATGGGACATAAATACACAAACACGAAATGTTATATATATATATATATATATATATATATATATATATATATATATATATATATATATATAAAAATTTTAATGCATTTTTCCCATTTTTGTTGGTATCTGAAGGACTTTTGATTTGGCTTTGGGGTAGACCTGTAGGTCGGCTGCCCTGCCTGACATCGCAGCGAGCGTATGTTTCTTGTTACGCCCTTTCTTCCCAGCAGCGAGAAGTTGTTGCTTGGGTAGGGCGAGAGTTCGAGACGTGTGAGATGTTTGTTATGTTTTTAATGTAGTGGCTTTGTTTTGTGTATATATTTAGTATGTAACACCCATTTGCTTTATATCCGTTGAATATATAAATGTCATACATTCAAAGTGTCACAGTCGGCTGGATTTGAACCAGCGCCACAGACCTCACTTAATACAGTGCTGCTGTAATACTATATCGATATATATATATATATATATATATATATATATATATATATATATATATATATATATATATATACTGTATATGTGTGTGTATGATGAATGTATGTTTGTGTATTTATATATATATATATATATATATATATATATATATATATATATATATATATATATATATATATATATATATATATATATTTGAGAATAGGATTGCCCTTCTGATATCGAAAAACGGAAGTTGTGCTGACAGTGCAAAATCACACGGTCGTTGTACTGTAAATTACCTCATGGGTTAAATCTTCTTTTATCTCCATTCTAAAAGGAAGAGCAATTATAAGAATTCGCAAAACTTGTACTCTACTTTTTGTGATGTATCAGTGGATTTAATCTAAGAATGTCACGACTTTTGCTTAAAATTTTACTGCGACTTAAAATCAGTCCAAAACATTAAGGAATGAACAACTGCTAATAAAACTAAAGAGTTTATATTTAGTCATAATGCGTTTTTTGCCAAATTTGCCAGTCATTTGCAGCTCAAGGAATGCTTCTTTCTTTCAGTTTTAAGATTCCTGATATTTCAAAACATGAGAGTAACGAAGAACTCTGTCCTAGAGCTGTCACTTTACAGTCGTTCGTAACACGATATAAGAATATGGAAAATACAAAACGATGTTTCAGATGTTTCGTTGTGATGTCAAGTATGAATAAAAAAAGTGCAAATTAAATTTTGGAAACTCAGTAAAGTTTATAATTAAAAACCTCTTTTCTGTTTCGAGATAACGAGAATTGATTTAGTGGCTACGATTTGAAAACAAGTAAATAATACGCCGAAGTTTCTCAGCCGCATCCCATGAAACTTACAAAAGTATGTATACCTTAGTTTTACCAGACCACTGAGCTGATTAACAGCTCTCCTAGGGCTGGCCCGAAGGATTAGACTTATTTTACGTGGCTAAGAACCAATTGGTTACTTAGCAACGGGACCTACAGCTTATTGTGGAATCCGAACCACATTATAGCGAGAAATTAATTTCTATCACCAGAAATACATTCCTCTAACTCTTCATCAGCCGGCCGCGGGAATTGAACTCCGGCCCATCGATTGACAGTCTGAAGCTCAAGCGATTCGGCTAACAAAGGGCTCATGAAACTTACAGCCACGGCTCGGTGGTGGCATGTGTTTTGGTACCTATAGTAATGCCGGACGCACGATCATGCCTAATTTTAACCTTAAAAAAATAAAAAGCTACTGAGGGTAGAGGGCTGCAATTTGATATGTTTGATGATTGGTGGGTGGATGATCAACATACCACTTTGCAGTCCTCTAGCCTCAGTAGTTTTTAAGATCTGAGGGCGGACAGAAAAAGTGTGGACGGACAGACAAAGCCATCTCAATAGTTTTCTTTTACAGAGAACTAAAAATGAGTTTTTTTTTATATTTTGGTAGAATTAACTCACGCTATACTTTTCAGAAAAAAAAACAGACTCATTACAAAGCAGAATGAAAATTGAATGACCTTGTTGTACGTCGACCCCAGAACCAAAGTGAATCTTGCAAAACTTATTTCTGAATCATCCTAAATCGTGAAGAAATCTTCAGTGCTGGTTTCTTCCTTATCGTGTTATGAAATGTTTTGAGTCATTTTCTTCAGTTATGTTTATGTTAGAGAATAAAACAACAAATAATTCAAATATTGTTTTGTTTGTAGGAAAATGATTGATTCATTTTGAAACACTGTGCAGTTCTCGAAATAGATTTTTGTAATGATGTTTACCGCTTGCACAAAATGTCCCGTCAGTCACTCACTTAAGAGGGTCTAATCTGTAGTTTCCTGTAGAAACGTCGTCATATTATATTGTCATATTCATTCATTTATTCACTGACCCCTTACGGGGGTAAGTGCCGTCAGTTCACCTCAATTGGTGCACTGTAGACATTACTTGAGGGTCTTTGCAGCGTCCCTTCGGCCCCTAAGGTGCAACCTCTTTCATGCCTTTCACTGTACCTCCGTTCATATTGTCTTTCTTCCATCTGACTTTCCACCTTCTCCAATAATTGTTTCACCTTTCAAACCTCCTTACTGTCAAATTCCCTATCAGCGCTGAATGATCTCATAGGCCCCAGCGCTTGGCCTTTGGCCGTAAATCTTATATTCTATTCTATTCTGTGCTTTATTCACTGAAAGATTTCCTCGGTTCTCCACTAAAACCTTATATGAAAATCACTTGTCATCATCAGAGACTTGGATAAAGTATACACGGGCTCTTGACAGTCATATCACGTTGCGGTCTGATCTGACGATGGCTCAGCTCTTACTGCAGTCGGCAATTGCTGCTGTTTTTGCTGCTGATTTAAAGGTTGCTCTTACTTTCTCGGATATTTATGAAAGTTCGAAACTCCTTGCTAAGATCAGCATTCTGTTAGTTTTAATTCTTGCGGTATTGTTGAAGACTACTTTTGTTATGAATTCCATTTGCTCTGTAGCTCTTACTTACTTTAGTTCTCATTCAGCGTATACTACGAGATCTGTAGAATAGCAAATATTCACAAGAATGTATGATTTTTCAAAAGTGAGATAGAGATTCTAGTGAAAGCGGATGAAATCTGGGTGGATTTCTCAGCAAAAAAAAAAAAAATAAAATAAAAACACGGAGATAATAGAGTTACTCCACCTATTTTGCAATAATTTCTGATTAATACTACTGCAGATGATATATTTCTTTTAGGGTTGTGGGTTTATTTATTAGTTAAAATGGATAAAAGTTAGTGTAAGGAAAAGTACCTTCATCTCAGCCCCGAGCATAACACTGAGCAAGGGAAAGTCAAACCACAAGGCACAATTTGCTGTGAAGTCTTTAGCGAAGTCCCTAGTGTAATGGGAAAATTGTTCCTTTAATTATTATTGATTTATTTAGGAACTGATTCATCATCCTCCTCTAATATCTTTACGCTACTACTGTAAGAGTGATTGTGACTATAAAATGCTTTCATTTTTGGTTGTTGTCATCCAATGCATAGCAGTGTAGCCAGTCCCTTGTTTTGTTTTTCTTTCACTCTGAGTATGGGAGCGCTGTCCTGAATCTTTCGTCTGCATTTTGGTAACACTAGCAAAACATGTAAGGGACGAGAACGCTGTTGAAGGTGTGAGAAGGATGTCAACCGGTCCACCCTTCATTTTGGCTAATTTACCAAATTATTAATACAAGTTATTAACTATCTCTTGCAAGGGACCTAGTCCAGGAGTTCGGAAGAATAGGTAAATTAACCTAGTCCAGGAGTCCTGAAGAGTATGTAAATTGATCAGTCCAGGAACTGAAGAAAGCCTCCAGGAGACTAAGCCTAGAGAATTTTGGCATGATGTATTGAGTAATAAAGAAAGGAACTGAGGACCAGGGATTTTCTTCAATACCACCTTACCTTTACCACCTAAAATGCACGTCAGCACTTCAAATATCTCCCAGTTGGAAGACATCACCTGGCCTCATCAGTAATAAGACCCATACACCCAAGGAGTATCATGTAATAGCAGGTAGGACAGGCCTACCCTAATTCTCAGGCAGCGTAAACCTCAGTTGTCTTCATACCCACCTTGTCAACTATGACACTGTACCACTCTCCAACCCCTGTCTCCAGGCAAGAAGACTGACAACAGTGCATATGTATAGTAGTAGTATTATTATCGTATCTTAATGTCTTGAAGGGGGAAAAATTCCTCCGTGACACTAGGAAGCTCAACAAATTTTTACGGCACTCAGAAGGATAGCACATTGAACGTGAATTATTATCAGTAGTTTCCTTGAAAATGAAAATAATAAAAGACAAGAAAATTACTATTGTCTCCTGCAAACTCGATGCTGTAAGCAAATCCAAGCCCCTTACCTTATACATAGCTTGAAGGACTTCAAGCATCAAGAAGTCTCACACGCTGTAAGAGAGGAAACCAGTCAAATCTGCAGACACCTGCATAGTGAGACTAGTTTGTGGATGTAAATTATCTATGAATTCCACTGATATGTCAATAATCCAAAGAATTAAGTACCTGTTGCGTACTGTGAAAGACCGCCTGACACATAAAAACAAGCGAGTAAGAGAATATTATCAGACTGTAGTAATATTCTTCAGACAGTGTTTTATTTCGAGGCTGGTTGTTTGCGAAAGTGCCCAGAAATTATGGAAACTAACAGATATGATGAAAAGGAGATGGATCCATGTGTCGTGATAAAACGCTGCTTTTTTCACAGTGAAAGTCTTGTTTCTCGTTATAAGTGGCATCCTGAACTCAACGCTGAAATATGGGAGATACAATTCTTACCTTGACGATTTTCCATTCTAGATAAATGACTTGAATCTTTCAGTGCAATAAGACTGTTATTTCTATGGCAGTTATATTTTTTTAAATTCACGGCTGAAACAAATTCGACAAGAAAAGTCCATTGCCACATTTTTCTCTTGGGTCGCGTATAAAAACCTTACGAACCACTGACTTGTAAGATTAAAAGATGCAGAAAGCGTATTTTAGTGATCGCCGGTGCTCCATTTTTCTCTGAGACAGGATTTTCCCTTGAGATCGACGTGAGATTTATCTTACCCCTTGCAAGGTATCATGATCGTCTGCATACTCCAATATCAGTGGTTTTACTTATCTGTAAATAATAGTGTTCGCTCAACTGATGGTATCTGGGATGCCAAAGGCAGAGTCAGTGTCTCCTACAAGAGTTTTAGCAATTTTCTTATGTCATTTTCTCAGTTTTTATGCGTTCATTTATTTTTTGCAGCTGGAATTTATCAGAATCGGCTGTTATCGTTTCCGAGCTATTCTTTTATATGTACATATATATATATATATATATATATATATATATATATAATATTATATATATATATATATATGTTATTCTTCTTCTTCTTCCAAGCTTGTTCCCATTTTTATATGGGATAGCCGTGATGCCTTCTTTTGAAGGACTTTGATATGGGTTTTAGGCAATATGTTATATATATAAATATATATCTATATTATATATATCTATATATCTACTTATATATATATATATATATATATATATATATATATATATATATATATATATATATATATATATATTATATATATATAGAGAGAGAGAGAGAGAGAGAGAGAGAGACAGACAGACAGATAGACAACCATCATATGTGCGTGTGTGCGTGCGCGCGCATGGGTATAAAATCTATGGACATGTTTTGATAAGGCTTGCCGAGGTATGCATATCCAAAACAAGTGAGAGGAAATCGAAGTCACTGAGGCAATTAAAACACAGGTATCTGGTAAATGTGAACACTAGATTCTCTCACGTGGAAAGTGGTTGTGTCCATCTAAAAGAACAAGACTTCAGCAACATTTAACCCAATCAACCCAAGTAATATCCTCGTGTGTGTTAAGATGAAATAACAAAACGAGATGGTTAAATGTCATCTTATCTCTTAAGAGAGTGAGATTGTGAAACTGATATCAACATGACTAGTTGGAGAAGGACGATAAAATGCCATCGGTCACTACAAAGCAATAAGCCTACCGCACTAAACTCACTTAATTGATTTCTCTGAAATGAAAGCCGTATGAAAACCTTGGCCCTCTCGCCGAGGCCAAGAGAAGAAATATTTCACTGTAATCATATTATCATTTGACACGGTTGTCAACCGGGATTAGAACTCTATAAAGGGAGGATTTACGGAAATTCTTGAGGTGTGGCCAACACTACCGCCATTCCTTCTGAAGTAGATAAGATTAAAAAGAATGAGCTGTGTGGTGATGTTATTTCTTAGTTGATTTGGGCTAACTCTGGTTAGAGTAGCTTCTGTGTTTTGGTCTCTGTGACGCTGGGTCTTCTAGTACTCTTACCAGAGTATAAAAAAAGGATTCTTGTAAGTCATCATACGCAGCAAGTAATCACGCTTTTTAATTGGTTCAATTTCGCTTTCTTTAGCAGTTTCCCTAAATTCATTCCCATTTCTAATTTGGAGAATTCCAACCTCTAGGAACTATAAGGTTGTAGGTATTTACTATCCGTTTCAGTGACCGCGAGTCATCGTTTTTCTCAAATATCTTTCAAACGATTTATTTTATCGAAATAGTGCATTGTCAAATGGTTTCAGTTTGTTTCATTTTGTTTGGTTTTATGTACAGCCTTCCCCAGGGATAATTCCCTCTCTGTGCTTCTTATATTTTGTAATTGTCTTTCAGTGTTTTCTCGTCAGTATCGTAGCTCCGGCAGAACAGGAGAGTCTTTAGTTCTTTTTTAAATTTGCTTTCTTCTTTTATGCTCTTCACTTCAGGCGTGTTTTGCTGTATAGTCTTGGTGCACAGTGTACAAATACTCTCTCGCCTGACTTACAATTTGTTCTAGATTCAAATAGCCTATAAACTTCACTTGCATGTCTGATTACAATATTCATTTCGGGTCTAAAGAAGCTTAAGCAGTTTCTTAGATACGTTGGTTCATCATATTTTAGTGCTTTAAAGACTGTAAGTAGTATTTTATATTCTATTCTAGCTTTTACTGGGAACCAATGTAACTCATTTAGTGCCAGGGTTATTCTATCACGGGAACGTAGTCCTCTTATTAACCTGGCGGCTCTGTTTTGTACTCCTTGCAACTTTCTTAGTGGGTAGTTAGGGAGACCGTAGTATATAACGTTGCAGTAGTGAAAGTATTTGGTTGCAAATTGCTGTTTTCAGAGTATCTTTGTTTAGGTATTTTGTAATAAATGCAATGTTTCTAATATGATAGTTACAGGTTTTTGTAATATGCAATACTCCAAAGTTCCTCACTGCTGCTACAATATTTATTGTTGACGAACCAATAGTTATTCTTTTGCAGGGTTCGTATTTTCGTAGTGCACTGTCAGATCCAAATAGCATACACTCAGTTTTGTCTTCATTAAGTTTCAATTTTTTCGCATCAGTTTTGCTAATGGTGTCTTCTACCGTTTCGACAGGAAAATAGAACTGAGCATCATGAGCATACAGTTTATACTTAACCTTGTGCTTATTTAGAATTCTAGATAATTCAGTTGTGTAAATGCCAAATAGTAGTAGACCCAGAACGCTGCCTTGGGGCACTCCTTTCGTTAGGCCTTTCTTTTCTTATTTCACATTTGATATAACCACTGTAGCCTTCCTATTTTCTAAGTAGCTTTTGTACCATTTGTGTACTTCATCTCCGATGCCTACTGCTCTCAGGTCTTCAAGCAGTAGATTATGGTCAACTGTGTCAAATGTTGCATTTAGGTCAAGCATAACCAGGATGCCACATTTACCATTTTCTATAATTTCTACCATATCATTTATAATTGCACATATTGTAGTCTCTGTTGAGTGGCTTTTTCTGTATGCTGACTGATCATCAAGTATAATGTTGAATTGTTTCAAGTGTTTCCATGTTAGTTTGCGAACTTCCGTTTCTATAAGTTTTGATAAGTAAGATAGGTTCGATATTGGCCTATAGAAGCTTAGATTTTCTTTATCACCTTTTCCTTTATAGGCCGGCTTTATACAAGCAAGCTTTTCACTATTTGGGAAGGATGCCTGTGCTAGACTCATGTTGACAATATCAAAATATAGCTCCCGCAACTGATCAAAGTTTTTTGCCTCTTTTATATCACTTATGGGAAACGGGTCTTTTTCACAATAGGTGTTTTTTACTTTTCTTATCGTTTTTTCCAAGTTATTCATGTTCAGTTCTTTAAACTTACTGAATTTACTATTTCTCATTGCGATCACCGGGAGATCAGGGGGGGATCCCCTTATCTAAACTCTAACAGATTCTTTCAATTTTTTCTTCAAAGTAGGTCACAAAGTTATCGGCCAGGTTTTTATAGTCACTTGTTACATCAGGTAGAACTTTTTCTTTCTTGAGTCCCAGTTTTCCGGCTAAATTGTCATGGATTTTTGGGGATTTTCTCTACACTAAACATTTTATTGTAATATATTTTCTTGGTTTTCATAATCAAGTCGTTGAAATGATTTCTAGCTGTTTTATACAGTGACCAATTTTCACTACTTGATTCTTTCGATCTTTTCCATAGATCTTCCATTTTTGTTTCTTTTTCTTAGCTTCACGTAATTCAGTTAAACCATTTGGCATTTTCTTTACCTGTTATTTGCCTTGTTACTTCTGGACATTTATCGTTGTAACTTGACGCCAATATACTTTTGCTATAGAATGTAAAACAGCGTACGCATACTTGGTCGCCTGTCAAGGTATTCCTCAAATCACACCTGCACTCCTGGCTTGTTTCTTTTATTTTCTTTATGCTCTCAACAATAAATCATCAGCTTTAAACTTGGGTTTGTTTCTGTAAGTGATAGTTTTTTTCAGTGTATAGCCTTTCCAGGTGTTTATACTAAATGTAACTAGTTTATGTATTGGAGGTATCACGCATTCAGGCTTAACTTGTATGTCGCTCACAATCTCGTTGTTTTTGTTTTGTATCACCAGGTCAACGGTATGATTCAATAATGATGTCGGTTTTTTCACAACATTTATGAGGTCGTGGCTTTCAAGTAACTCTATAAATTCTTTGACCTATTTGTCACCGTTATCATCCAGATGTAGGTTGAAATCACCACAAATCAATATATTTTTGTTATCAGTTAACAAGTCGAGGAATCACTGAATTCATCTAGGAACGGTCTCTTACTTGTGCATGGTGGTTTATAAACAGTTAAGATTTGTACGTGTTTGCTTATGTGTGTAATTTTAGTGTTGATGTAATTAAATGTACTGAACACAGATTGGTTCATTATAGATACCTTGTACATTTTTTTTATAAAGATTCCCACTCCACCACCGTTTTTCTCTCTCGGTACATGGCAAAAGTTGTGAGACCCTGTCGTCATTTCGTTTATTTTAGAATAATTACTTACATTATTGCTTACATTATTGCTTAGCCAAGTCTCCGTTAGCATGCATATACCTAAATTGTGATCATTTATAAGATTTCTAATAATGTTAGTTTTATTTTCTACGGACTGTATGTTTATTAAATTGCATAGAAGATTATTAGTCAAAGCCATGATCCGTATTATTTTACACCTTTGACACATTCTTTATGTACTGTGCACTTGTTGCCATCATATGTTTTAAGTTTCTTTATACAATTTTTGCACTTGAAGATGCTGCTTGCATAATCATTTGACTTGTGATTTTCACCATATCTAGGGCAAGCTTGGTCATTTCTACAATTTGCTGCGCTATGGCCAAATTCCTGACATTTATAGCATTGATGATAAGGCATGTAACAGTAGTATACTTTGCAACGGTTATACAGTGTACACAATTTGTCACCTCTAACATAGATAGCCTTTCCTATTTGTGGTGTGCATTTGATGATATAGTGTTTATATTTGTCTGGAAATCTTACAAATAAGTGTCCACCTCTTGTTGTTTTAACCTGTTCAACTGGCGCCGTTATTTCACTCATAATTTGTCTCTTTTCATTTGCTGCTGTGCTCTCTTCGTTTGTAGATTTGATCAGAAGCACTCTTTTTGTCTTTAGTGATTCAGCATAAGTTTTGTCCAGGTTGGTCATGGTCTTTACGTCTTTATCAACATTGTCAGTTTTGTTTTGGATTTCACATATGTTGATCATTACGTCATTAGTTTTCTAAGCCGAATCCTGAATCAACTTTATTAATATCTCTGTGTTTTCTTTTATTTCTTCAAGTTCACCTTCAACGAGTTTTTTGTGTGTTCTTTGTTTCAGGCCTCTTGCAATTATTACATATGTACAATATGTTGTCACTCCGAAGTATGGGTGTGTATCTGACCTCGATACTTGAACATTTATAATGGAACCATGCGTCACACATTTCACAAGAAGTTCCTTCATATCAGCTTCCCCAGAGCAATATCCGCGGGTTGCTGACTCTCTCTCTATTTGGGTTGACTCATCCTTCTCCAGTATTTTCTTTAGTGTTCCATCTTTACATGCTGCTTCGATAATTATGAGACAATGTTCATATGATACTTTGATCTTTCCTATACTTGATTTAATTTCTACAGTATTTATTTTCTCTTTTTCCCCCATCTTCTTCGTATTCACTTTGAACATCGTGCAAGTCAGGCACTTTTACACAGAGCGCTTCACAGACATGTCCTACCCACACGAAAGCTACTTCAGATTTTAGTTAAGGCGTTTATTCTTGACTTACATGGTGTTGCCAAGCATCGCCAAACTATGCATTTGAACGTCCTTTATCCCCATCCTGTCCCTCCCTCTCCCTTCCCCTCCTCATCCCTCCCTCAACCCACTTTCCTGGCTTCCCCATCTCTGCCCCCCCACTTTCTTGTCTATGGGGGATAATGGACGTTCGATTGCGTAGATTAGACCTGCTGACTCATGCGACTTTGCCTTTAAAAGTCAAGAGTAAACGCCTTAACTAATACCATTTGACAATGCACTATGCTACCAAAAATTAGTGGGAGGTGTCTTGTACACTGTCAAAGCACCATTTCGATCAAATAATTAGTTTGAAAGACATTTGAGAAAAACGACGAATCGCGGTCTTTAACATAGTCATTAGGAAATTTAGTGACGTCACCATAATTTTCTACAGCACCAGTATCATTAGTGCTACAATGGGAAGATCTGTATGCAGTGATCCACTGAATATGAAGCTCCTATTCAAAGGATTAGGAAAGTAACAAACCTACGTTATCTTTACCGAGAAGATTAACGTCATTTAAAACTCTGGAGGTCTTGTGCAGCCTCTTGAGAACATCAGTTGTTTTTTTTTTTTTTTGGCATTTTTCGGTTTCTTTGGGACAAACGATCAATAGTCGGTTCTCTCTGTGCATAATGGTATGTTTTTCTTAACGTCATGCTACAGTCAGTGAAAAGGAGTTGGGGTAGTTGGACAGCAAGATAAAGAGATCCAGAAAATAGAGGAAGCAAAAGAAATATCTACATGTGGAACTGGGAAAAACCTCGCAGTTGCACCAAGAAGTATTAATTAGAGAGGTTGGACAGCAAGATTGGAGAAAGTAAGTGGGAATGGAGGAAAAGTAAAAGAAATTTTAGCAGTTTTATTTCTTTCTTCTTTCTTTAAATCTTCAGCTGGAAACCTTTATGGGCAAAGTCAACAGACTTTATTTTAAAGGCCCCAAAGGGAAATCACCTTGCAGAGAGACCCAGGTTTTAGGAAAATGTGATAAATAAACAGGTATAAGGGGAAAGAAAATAAAACCGATACAACTGAATTCAGGAGGCGTCAGCAGAGAGCAGGAATGGATTTGCTCCTCACATAAATATTTGGAGATCAGAAGATTCGACAACTGCTCTAGGCAGACTATTCCACAGTTTAGTTGCAGCCAAAATAAAACCACTAGCAAAATTATTATTAAGCCTGATGCTAGAAAACGACACTGTTTGCAACATCAGCCTGGCCAGTGTTGCGAGCAAAAACCGCTGGTTCAGGCAAAGAAAAGTGCAGTTAATATTTGGATATATGGTAATCCGTAGCAAGGATTTATGTACAGTTCTCATTAAAAAACTGCTCTTATGGACCAACACGTAGAAAAAGTTCAGCCGTCAAGGTGTGAATGGGATTTTTCATATGAGCATCCTGATGACTGACTCTTTGGGTGGGCGTTATAAAAAGACTTCCTTCAGATTATCCGACAAACCTAATGAGAAACTTAGTGGGAAGGCGATTAAATTCTTGCATTTTTCATGTATGAGCAGGCCTGTTTAACGAAGTTTGAGTCTCTGTTATTAAGTAAATGTTCACAGTTAGATGTTGCTCGAACTTTGATGACAGTTCTGGAAAGTGTCGTTAGTCGAGAAATTAAGTTGATGGGAAGGTTGTGACATTTCTTGTTAAAGACTTTTCAGGCGATACAACGGCCGTTCCTTGTAAATTTGTGGATATAATTAACCCTCTAATGATGTTGTCGTAGATACTGAACCACTTTTAACTTCTCGTTTTAAATCCCGGGAGTAACAAGGAAACTCAGTAATATAATAAGAAATTTACTTATTTTTGTTAATGTAGTCTTCCATGATCAGCATCTTTTGATAAGCCATTTTCCTTTTATCAGCGAAGTATAGCTGAAATAATGGGAAATGAATTGATTTTCATTAATTCAGTTATTAAATTTATGCACTGTACTGTATGCAAAGTAAATATATATATACGAATATATTATTGAACTATATATATATATATAATATATATATATATATATAATATATATATATATATTATATAATATTTATAAATACATATAATACTTATGTATGTATATGGGTGTGCTTTTTTACATATCATTTTGAGCTATCTCTTTGTGTGTGGGTCTGCCTTGCCTTTCTTCAGATGTCAAGAGATGTCGCTCATGAATGATTAAATATTTTTGTTGGTGAGCCAAGGGCATCACACAGAATCACTTATTCATGAAATGCTTCTGATTGGCATCATTGGCCAAATTTAACACTTAAGAGTGTTAATTTGAATGAAGACACTGTGCTGGAACTTTATCAAGAGACAGCCTGTCATAGACTGAGGTCTCACTGACAGGCGTTATCAAAAAATCTCGTAGGTTACGAAAGTTCTGTTAGGTGGAGTAGCTCTATGTTGATAAGATGTTTTCACTTTCCAACACTGATTTTCTTTTTTGGTTGATTTTGGGGTCAACCCCAAATCTCTGGGGTTGAGAGCATTTTATAAGAAAGAAATGAGAAAGACCCTCCAATCAGAGATAGAGAGAGAGAGAGAGAGAGAGAGAGAGAGATTTAGAGAGAGAGAGAGAATCTCGATAATATTTCGCTTAAAATAGGAAATCTGGACTTTCTAAATACTTCTGATAAAGATGGGAAAGAATTTAACCTTACTCATTTTGAGATGCTAACATTGTTTGTTTCATCATCAGCCGAAGGTGGGCAAAGAAATAATTTCGACGAATTATTATTGAACTGCCACCAATTCTGTACTTGAAAATTTATAGAAAGCATAAAAGATTATTACAGAATTACACTAATATTTGTAAATGTCTGAATCCCAAAAGATAAAATATCGGTCGGAAACCTCCTACATAATTTTTCATTCACTGCCGTGGCTGGGCACATGCCCTGCCGTCTGTTAACCAGAACGGATATCAGACTGAATCCTGGAGGAGTGCCTTAGAAGGATGAATTCAATATTTGTTGAATGCTCCGAGTTGCTAGTACTAAGCATGGCGGAAGCTCCTTGGGACGCCGTGTTTAGTACTAGCCCCTCGGGGATCAGAGTATTATATACACCCATTTCTATATTGCGTGGTCGACAAATTATTATATTAATAATAAACGACATCGTGCGGCCGTCTACTTTACATTTACCATACGGTGTCTAGTACTAGCACCTCGGAGTAGGTGACATGTGGTTAACAAGCCAAATTAGCACCGAAAAGTGTTCCCTAGACACTCAAGCCGACCTAAGCAACATGATACATAAATTATAAGAAAACTGTTGTGCCGGTTTTATCTGTCCGTCCGCCCTCAGATCTTAAAAACTACGGAGGCTAGAGGGCTGCAAATTGGTATGTTGATCGTCCACCCTCCAATCATCAGCCATACCAAATTGCAGCCCTCTAGCCTCAGTAGTTTTTATATTATTTATAAGGTTAAGGTTAGCCATAACCGTGCATCTGGCAACTATATAGAACAGGCCACCACCCGGCCGTGGTGAAAGATTCATGGGCCGCGGCTCATACAGCATTATACAGAGACCACCAAAAGATAGATCTATTTTCGGTGGTCTTGATTACAAGTTGTACAGAAAATCGATTGCGCCGAAGAAACTTCTGCGCAATTTTTACTTGTTTCCATAATCCTTAGATAAACTTCTTTGTGCAACTTTCTCTGACAACGAGTTTCCTTCGTCTTGCTGACCCAGACTGACTTCTGACTTGGTTCTTTAATCCATCAAAGACGCTGGAGAAGAAAGGAATCCCTCTGGCAGCCTGAAGAGGCAACACCGTGGACCGAACTCAGGATATTAAAGTCGAGTAGGTGCAGAAAAGACACAGGGTACTCATATCTGCACAAAAACAATGCCCATGATGAGAGGACATGACTCTACAGAGCCACTGACGATTTCGTATAACGGCAAACAATAATCACCCACAAACGCCTATGAAAGTGACTTACAATTGACAATTTCATTGTGAGCGTAAAATCTTCATGTCCCTTTTTCTCAGGACGAAAAAGCTAGGCCGTGATCAAGCATCAAGGATAAAAGAAATGAAAACTTACAATCACTCACTCATGATATTTAATATACGCTATAAATTCATAAAAAACCCAATTTCCGTTATGCACCATTTCCGATAACACACCGATAAATGGTAATGCACTTTTTTTATTTCATCATTATTATTGCCTAGATTTTATGAGTAAAAATGTAACAGATGTGTGAAGTAAACAAGTAAAATAGTCGGATTGCCCAGACTGCTCCAACTTCACGACTCTCCCACGAAAAAGAACACACGACCGCATGAGCCACCTGGTGCTGGTGCAAGCACCCTCTGAAGTTTTTAAAATCTATTTGTGTGTGTGCTTTTATATATATATATATATATATATATATATATATATATATATATATATATATATATATATATAGAAATATATATATTACAAATGAATTGGACTGAGATATATATATATATATATATATATATATATATATATATATATATATATATATATATATATATATATATATATATATATATGTATATAATCAGTCCGTTTCATTTGTATATTCCAGATATTCTTACTTACAGAATCTCGGCAGTAATACTTATGAATTAAAAAGAAAGCGAATGACCATTTATCGGTGTGTTATCGGAAATGGGGCATATAACAAAAATATAGTTTTTTATGAATTTATGGAATATATTAAATATCGTGAGTGAGTGATTGTCTGTTTTCATTTTTTTTTTTTTATCTTGAAAGTGAAACAAAGCACGCGGACCAAGCACTTTCGTGTTTGATACATCTCGGGGTCAAGTGATACAATACACGATTCAGTAATGTCATGTTTTACAGTATCCTTCCAGTTAATAATTTTCTTCAGCATCTTTCGAATTGATGGTATGAGTATTCGGTGCTACTTTGGCTTGTTTCTACGTGTCACCTACTCCGAGGTGCTAGTACTAAACATGGCGGAAGCTCCTTGGGACGCCGTGTTTAGTACTAGCCCCTTGGGGATCAAATTATTACAGTATATATACCCATTTCTATATTGTGTGATCGACAATTATTTTATATTAATAATGATAAACGATATCCTCGTGCAGCCGTCTACTTTACATTTACCATAAGTTGTTTAGTACTAGCACCTCGTAGTAGGTGACGCGTAGATAACAAGCCAAAGCAGCACCGATTATTATTCTCATTCAT
The DNA here is from genome assembly GCF_040412425.1 of Macrobrachium rosenbergii. Lineage (NCBI taxonomy): Eukaryota > Metazoa > Arthropoda > Malacostraca > Decapoda > Palaemonidae > Macrobrachium > Macrobrachium rosenbergii. The sequence goes on from NC_089795.1 coordinate 19,572,931, forward strand.
TTGTCGAAAATGGCTACTGGTTGCATTTCCTAATCTTTGACTGTGTTTAGGTTGCTTTGACCAAATGTTAGATCGTGCATTCATTTGCATTCCAACCAAAAAAATCAAATTAAAAAATGTCAGCCGAAATGCTTTACTGGCACTGCGGGTCAGTTGCCCTGACCTTCAAGCTGACCTCGGGAAGATTCGCGGTATTACGTCAGTCTAGAGCATCCTCCTCATTTTCCAGACTGAGCCTTTCGCAAGGCAAGAAAAAGTTTTTATGGGGGTGTATCTGATGATACTTTTATCTGCATAAGCTTCTTGTTTTACCTTTCTTCAGTCAGTTTGTACATATAAATGGGATTTTAAAATTATTCGGAATTGGTTTCTTTATTAAAAAGAATCCACTCAAAAATATGTTGATCAAAAATTCTGTAACACAAATAGCTGAATGTATTTATGAAAATCTTTGTAATCGTTACAATAGAAATGCACTGGACAAAACAGCAAGGAAATTGCAACGTAATTAAAAAGGAGGGGGCCAGCAGCCCTTTTCAGTAATTGTTTAAGTCATTTATTATCATTCGAGAGGCCGAAGAAATTATTTCTTGCAAGGATATTGTCAAACGAAACATTATTCAATCGTGCGTTTTAGAAAAAATTCTAGAGAAACTGTTTAACAAGATTCCAATAAGGAAAGGTTGGAGGAAATACTTGAAAAGCGATATTTTCAGGCAACTAGCTAATTTTAGACAATTAACTTTTAGGTAGATTTTTCGCTCGTCTTATTATCTTACGTCATCACGGAGGTTTATTTTCTTAATAACGAAGGCTTTTTTTTATCACTTGACCTTGAGGAGAGGTATTACTTATCATTACTTACGCTTGCGTAGCTGGTCTTCTCTGTTCTCGGTCGAATGCCATGTTTAATCTAATGATTTCCAGACACTTTTTCGGAGAAAAACTATACTTTAGGAGTTTGCTAATCTAAAATTGAAATCTGCTTTTGTTTTGATTTATCTTTTTTTTTCAATTTCAGTATTTTACTATAGATATGTAGCGAGCTTTGTGGGTTAGAAATAGCAGATATAAAAATTCTTGTTCATGTGGCATATAGCATACCATTGGTGGTAGATGCTTAGAGTTTCGAGGTTATGTCTGTTTAATTCTTGTTTATTTCTTCTTCCCTTCCCCAACAAGTCATTTCTGAACTTGATCGACAGAAGGAAAAGATTTTCAACTTTTGTATCAAATATTCTGTGAATTTACTTCTTTCCGGCAAGTTTATTGAATCAAGTACTTAGATGATTCGATACTGGCGAAAATGAAGTGATAAGAACGAACAGGCAGTCGACAGCGTTGTCATTTAGGAGTTTTGTTTTATTCATAAAACCAACAAACCAGGCATCTATGTTGTTTACACATTAGTAGCATAATTGGAGTATGAAATGATCAATCAAAAGAATTACAAATGTATTAATTTATCAACAAAGAGTTTAAGATTTTCACTCATCATTTTTGAAAAATTTTATTCAAATATCGACCAGAAAAGTCTGACCCCAGGGGTCAGTGCCGTCAGTGCACCTCACGGGTGCACCGTAGGCATTACTAAAGGTCCTTTGCAGCGTCCCTTCGGCCCCTAGCTGCAACCTCTTTTGTTCCTTTTACTGCACCTCCATTCATATTATCTTTCTTCCATCTTGCTATCCACACTCTCCTAACAATTGTTTCAAAGTGCTGTAGCGAGGTTTTCTCCTGTTACACCTTTCAAACCCACCTACTCTCAATTTCCTTTCCAGCGCTGAATGACCTCAAAGGTCCCAGTGCTTGGCCTTTGGCTTAAACTCTTTATTCCATTCCATTCCAGAAGAGTCTGAGAGTCATTCGTCGAGCGAAAATAATCTCTATTGTTCGCTAATCACTATAAACAGGCTGAGGAATAAATTCTTCAACAAATAATTCAATTATTCAAATTGCAACAAATCTAAACTCTGCATATAAATATAAAAAAACTGATTCAGTTATTGAGTAGCGGGATTGTGAAAATAATACGGGAAATGATTTAGATTTTTTTTTTTTTTTGCGATGTCTTGAATACAGACATCTCCGTTTAGTTTAGGAAATTAAATGTTATTTGCTTGAATTTTTGTTTCTAAATGCTATGTAACGACATGTTTCCTATTTTATTTCTATACAGGATGAGTGAAGGTGCGGACAATGGCTGACAGCAGAGTTGACTACCTGCACGAGCAGCATGTGGCTGTTCAGAAGAAGACCTTCACCAAATGGATGAACGGACACCTGAGACAGGTATCGCGGTTTACCCACTTTATAAGATTGACGACGCTTTCCGGGAACCTTTTCTCAGCCAGGGGATAACAAAAATTTTGGGGAATCAAAATAATCCAGTTCATTCTTTGTAGCACTCGTGGCGATTTCAGAAATCTTGCACAAGTGAAAAGGCTGACGCCTCCCACACCGGGAAAATAAATATTTTCCTTACTTGTCGCCGATAAACTGTGATTCGGTGCTACTTTGGCTTGTTATCTACGCGTCATCTACTCCAAGGTGCTAGTACTAAACATGTAGGAGCTCCTTGGGACGCCGTGTTTAGTACTAGCCCCTCAGGGATCAAAGCACTATATACACCCATTTCTATATTGTGTTGTCGACAGATTATGTTAAACGATTTCTTCGTGCGGCCGTCTACTTTGCATTTACCATACGGTGTTTAGTACTAGCACCTCGGAGTAGATGAAGCGTAGATAACAAGCCACAGTAGCAACCTGTGATTCTATAAAAAAGGGGGTTTTCCTAATCTTTTCCAGATTAAGCAGTCTTTAACTAATGATGCCACTGTAACTCTCGATAACAGCTAATTCATTCTGAAGGACATTCGGCCTTACCTATGATTTCGATATCAGTGTTATATCAGGTGTTATTTACCATGCATTAATTCATCGTATATAGGCATCCTGTTGTATATTTCAGAAGTTTTATAAAACACAAAAAGATTCAGGGTATTAAGAGCTACAATTCGGAGTCAGTTATCCGTGGGAATAGATAACGGGTTTAATGGCTGAAAAACGTTGCGGATTTTCATCCTGATAACTGAAACGGGGTAATGTAAACACAGTCACATAGGTCGTTCTCAATAATAATAATAATAATAATGATAATAATAATAATAATAAAATCCGAGTGGATCTTGTTTGTCCTCCCCCGGGTGACAGTAGGGGAGACATGACACGGCCATCCAACCCCTGCAAACCGGTTTGTCCGCCCTGGGTGGGGCGGGGTAGGTAGGGGAACGGGAGGGTAGGGGAGACATCCACTCTGCTCCTGCAAACGTGATTGTCCGCTCCGGGTGGAGGCGGGGTAGGTAGGGAATCGGTAGGGTAGGGGAGACAGCATCTCCGGGCAACAAGTTCGTAATAATAATAATAATAATAATAATAATAATAATAATAATAATAATAATAATTGCTGTTGTTGTGATGTGCTGAAATAACAGTTTGCCGAACATCCTCTCTGTCGAAGAATTTACACAAAAGAACAAGTAGTTAAAAAAAAATGTTAGTCTGTGCGGAAATATCTGAAGCCGATTCGTAAGTATTCCGATAATTTGATGATTCAAACTTCCCCAGAGGACAAAGTATAGCACGCTCAGTGTGCAGGTTATGTCGCTCAAGAACGCTTTGCGGTCCCTCTCAGAATTGTTACTCTGAAGATGCGTCCACGCTGCCGAATATTACGTAATTTTCCGTTAAGGAATAGGGTTTCGGTAACTGTGATTATATGTGCCGAAACTGTTTTAGAAAATTTATGAAGTTGTGTGATCAGAGCCAGGCATCACCTGTCCCAACATAGCAGGTCACACAGTCATTATTTTTAACATATATAAAATATAAACAAGAGACAGCAGATTTTCAAAATCTGCACGGGCTGGCATTGTTGAATTGTCCTTCTGTATCAATGGATAGATAAACCATAAATTTCGGTTCCTTGCATTTATTTCTCTTTTGTATCATCTCATCCATCTTTTTCAACAAACTCGTGACTTCGTAACACGCACTAGAAAACACATTTTGTTCCAAAAAACTACTAGCGTTCTGAAACCTCATAGACCTGCCTGGACTGGGTTTCTTCATAGTACTTCTGAAACGATTCCGGAACTTACTGCAGTTTAGAGTACGCTTGCTCCTGTGGCGTGTTACTGTTATCTATGTTACATAGTTTTGGTGTAGACTCATTCTTAGATATGCGGAAAATGACTGAAGTCATACATGTTTGTGTTCGTGTGATATGGCATTAAAAACACGCTACATCACTGTTGCTATCAACATTCACTATCTGAGCAAACTTTGCCTGTAAAATACTAAAATATTGTACGCGCGATTTTTTTTAAAAACATGTCCACGTGTCTTCAACCCACTATAAGGTGCAAAAAAATATTTTGGTTATCAAGGAGCAGATAAACGGAAGGAAAATATATGAAGAGAGAGGGAAGAATGAATAATAGAATAATATATATAATTTGACTGATGGAGTGTTAGAAGGGTGGACCCCATTGTCACTGGTAGTACAAGAATGTACAAGATTGAAAACAGGCCAATATGAGCTTAAAACTGGGAATGTGGAAATAATTCTTGAGGATGTCAGCAGGACATTGATAAGGCTTAGGAATGGGAAGACATTTATAACTGATGGAATTACAAGTGCCATGCTTTGGTACAGTAGTGAAAGTGCAGCTGAGTTGCTGATCGA
>NC_089795.1:19582679-19592268 GCF_040412425.1 Macrobrachium rosenbergii
TCATCACAGCCGAGCTTTCGGGAATGCAAAACTTTTCCCTCCATCAGGGTCACTTATCTCTAAAAGACATGAAATAAAATGAAAGGGTAAGAAAACTATACTGACTGACTAGACCTAAATGTGTTAAAACAGCTATGATTGACAACCCTAAATTACTTAATAATGTAAGGTAAAAAAATATACGATGCTAGTATAGAAAATGGAACATAAAAACGAAAATTAACTGTAAATGAAAAATGACACAAAAGCAATGACTAAGTAAGAGGAAAGTACAGACTAAACTGAAATCGTCAAATGCAGTCATTGAGCAGACAGATTTTGGGCAAGTTTGTGACCGGCATTTTTAGAAAGAAAACATTTACGGGCCTTGGGTTGAATTTTTTTTTTTTGTCAGTTTTCCATCGTCTTCAAGGATAATTCTTGTGGAACTCTCATTCATAGTGTCTTTTCCATTTGCTCTAATTGGAATAAGTTTCACGTAGAAGCCAGGTTTTTATAGACGTATTTTAGGAATAATTGTTATCCCTTGAACTTGTCCCATAGAGTTGCTAAAGAATTTTTAGACTATTTGTAAGCCCAAAACTGTAGTTTGCACCGTACCTAAAAAGGTAATGTATGTTTCCCTACTACTCGAGAATAATTCTGCCTTCATCAAACGTTAATTATCGTCACTCTTGAGCCATCTGTATCCATTTGTTGATTTCACACTTACTTTTAATAACCCTCATACAATTGGAAGACTGTTTTGCTTTAAAGACACCCTCTCGGAGTTGATGCGGACCTGTAAAGTTTACAAGTTCACTCGCCCTAAACGTAATTTTGGGACTTATGTGGGATGCACTAAGCACCTACTTCAGGTTCGCATCGACTCTCAGAGTGTCAGCCTTCGTACAGGTTTAACTTTCAGCAAAAAAGAAAGTAGTGCCATCAGACTCCATGCCATCTCCTGCCACCATCACATTGAATACAGTCATTTTCAAATTCTTGGACAAACAAAAAACATTTATTCCCTCCCGTTTTTAGAGTCAATCCAGATCAGACAACAACCACCAACACTCTGTTCCACTGTGCATTGCATAGTTTTTAAAACACCACTTCACTCCCATTCCCAGTCTCTGCTGTTAACTCGCCCATATACCTTTTTACTGCAGACATGAATACTAAATTTTCCAGTATGCTTTTTGTACTATATTATCATTATTATAACTTTGCATATTCATTTTTAGTTTTCTGTAAAAGAAAACTATTGAGATGGCTTTGTCTGTCCGTCCGCACTTTTTCTGTCTGCCCTCAGATCTTAAAAACTACTGAGGCTAGAGGGCTGCAAACTAGTATCTGATCGTCCACCCTCCACTCATCAAATATACCAAATTGCAGACCTGTAGCCTCAGTAGTTTTTATTTTATTTAAGGCTAAAGTTAGCGATGCTCGTGCGTCTGGCAACGCTATTGGACAGGCCACCACCGGGCCGTGGCTGAAAGTTTCATCGGCCGCGGCTCATACGCTGTACAGAAAACTGGATTACGCTGGAGAAACTTCGGCGCATTTTTTACTTGCTTATTTTTTATTCTGCATCTCTCTGCTCAATGATTGTATTTGACGATTTCTGATTATTATGTATTTTAAAGTGTTGTCAGTTATAGCTGCTTTAATACGCGAGGTCTAGTCAGTCATTATAGTTTTCGTACCGTTTCATTTTATAACATGTCATTCTAGAGATAAGTAAGTGACCCTGATGATGGGAAAAGTTTTGTATTCCCGAAAACTCGGAGGAGATGATTTGAGAAATAATAATGTCCACAATGTTACCATGTCTTCTGGCAATCCTGTTCCTCCTCAAATTGAAGTTTTCTAGAAAACTTTTTCATTTTGGTAGCCTGTGCTCTCTACACGTTGATGTATTTGTGTATCGATGAGACTGTTCGGCTCCGAGATCTTCGGCAGAAATATTAGGTTACCAGCTCCGGTGGGGGAGAGAGAAGAGCTCGAGTTGGAGAAGTTGCATCCCTGTCTTCAATAGGGTCAAGGATCGAACTTCTGGAGTCAAATTGCCATCCCGGCAAAGAAAAGTTTTGAGGAAAACAATATTGACGGAGGCTGCACATAGGAAAACATATGGGGAACTTTGTTTTGACTCTTGTACAGGTCTCTTGGTTCATTGTATCTACGCCCCTACATTTTCATGTTTCATGTTTTTTTATTCCAAGAGTTGGCTGTTTATCGAGATGCTAATTAGTACTAATGCAGAGAGTAGCCTGCCCCTCGCCTTTGTTAGCTTTGTCCTGAAACAGTACCGCTTAAACATTTTAACGCGGGTAACCGGTCATATCAAACACTTGCTTGTACCTTTGAGACTTTTGGTCAGAGTCCTCTAAAGCTAAAACTTTTCCAAGGAGTTGCTGAAATCTCTTCAATATTCGTTTGAAATCCGTTTTGCAGAATATTTTTTATAGCATTAATTAAATCACATCACGCCGTTGCCAGTGCCTTTCGAAGTAAAGATTCCTTTCCCGTTGCGCTGTACATCTCCAGAATGACTGTGACACCCAATTATTCTCTACTCCTGTGAAAAGTAGAAGATTACTGCGTGATTTGTCTCCTTGGTCGCCGATACTTTATGATAAGAACTTGGACCGCCAGTATACCAAAGTAAATTGAAAAAGTTGTTGGCATAGAGAAATTTGTTTCTTTTGGAACGCTTCAATGACATTTCATAGGGTAAATGAAGCACATTTAATGTGTTGGGCAAATGATACACATATTCAGTGTGACGTCTTATAGAACAAATGAAGGAAGGCATTCAGTGTGACGTAAGGTTGACCAAATGAAGGATGCATTCGATGTGACATACAATAGAGTAAATGAAGGAGACATTAGCGTGACATCCTATAGAGACATTCAATATGATGTCCTACAGAACAAATCGAATAGACATTAAATGTGACTTTGTCCAGGGCAAGCAAAGACTTCATACAGGATAAATAAGTTGTTGTCCAATAGGACGTCCTTTAGAGCTGATGAAGACAATCAATTGACGTCCTATATAGCAAATGCAGGAGATACTCAGTGTGATGTCCTTTACAGTAAGTGAAGGAAACGTTCAATATAATCTTCTGTAGTGCATTTATAAGCAGATATTCAGTGTGAATACAGAAGACACTCACTAAGATGTCTTTCAAGGCAAATGAAAGAGACTTTCAGTATGACTTCCCATAGATCAAATGGAGACGGTATTCAATAAAGCATCCTATGGAGCAAATGAAAGAGACAGTCAATATGGCTCAAATGAAAGAGGCATTCAATATGGCTCAAATGAAAGAGACATTCAATATTGGCTTCCAGTAGAGCAAAATCTATGAAACACTCAGTATTATCTTCCCTGAGCATATAAAGAAGACATTCTGTGTGATTTCCTATAGAGCAAAATAATGAAGAAATTCAGTGTGACGCACTATAGAGTAAATAAAAGACTAAATCTTTAGGGCATCCTTCAGTGCAAATGATGGAGACATTCAATATGACCTCCTGCGGAGCCAATAAAGGAAACGTTGAATAGGACACACTAAGGAGCAGATGAAGGAAACAGACGCCCTAGTATCCATTAGAGCAATTGGAGGAGACTGTCACTGTCGCATCCTATGGAGCAGTTGAAGTAAACATTTAACAAGACGATCTTGGAGGGCATTGGAGACATTCAATACGATGCCCAGTTGAGACAGTGGGGACATCCAGTGTGCAGTCCTCCCTTCAAATTGTGGCCAATGAGTGTGACGTCCTACATATCAAATGCAGGAAATATTCAGTTTGAAGTCTTTATAATAAATGAATTCGACATTTGGTTTGGCTTCCTTTAGATCATCAAAAGAAGACTTTCAGTATGACGTTATTCAGAACAGCTGAAGAAGACACTGAATAATGTCATATGTTGATCTAAATGATAAATTCAATATGACGTCCTATAGAGCACATGAAGTAGACATTCTGTATGACATCCTGAAGACGAAATGAAGGACACAGCTATGTAATCCTTCAGAGCAAACGAAGGGGACATTTAGTATGACATCCATGGAGTAAGCAGAGAAAGAATTCAGTGTATCATCCTTCAGAGTAAATGGAGGAGACATTTTGTATGATGTCCTGTAGAGCAAATAAATTAAATATTTAGTTGGAAGTCCTTCAGGGTAAATGATGTAGACATTCAGTATATCTTATAGAACAATAGAGGAGACTTTCAGGGTGACGTTCTTCAGAGCAAAAGGACACATTCAGCATGTCATTCTATTGAGCAAATGAGAGAAATAATCTGTGTGGTATCCCAGAGAACAAATGGAGGCGGAGGAGGAGGAGGAGGAAATGAATGATAATCTTCCATCTTATCACTCAGTGGCCCCTGACGGTAGGTGAAAGATTAGAAGTTCGGTTCACTGAAACTGCTGCCACTGATGTCATTCATATTTTTGTCTTATCTTTCGAACTATCTAATCTGTTGCATTCCTTCACTTTCTGAGAGGTCTGCTACCTCTTGCGCCATCAATAGAAAGGAATTACAGCATGTTTATATTTCGGTCTAATATTGATAGCACTAATAATAATTGTAATTTTGTAATCATTATTTTTAATAAATTTATCATTATTATATTTGTTAACTATGGTAATCCAGCTTGGCTGGGCAGGAACCGTTACGGTGTAAATCTACTTTAGGACAAGAAATGTTTCTGGCAAGGGCCGGAGTTTACTTAATCTCTGTTTGAAGGAAATAAACGTTTTGGGAATCGGATTCTGGAAAAAAATTATATAATAATAATAATCATCAACATCATCATCATCATCATCATCATCACCATCATCATCATCATCATCGTCGTCGTCGTCGTCGTCGTCTGGGCTTTCTCCTCCACAAATCTGCACTCATCTCAACACTCCTGGCTCATAGTTCTCATCCAAGTAAGTTCCTTGTTGGACGAGTCGGTAGAGTTCTCGGGTAGCACTCTGCTAGGCCCGAGTTCGAGTCTCCGGCCGGCCAATGAAGAGTTAGAGGAATTTATTTCTGGTGACAGAAATTCATTTCTCGGTATAATGTGGTTCGGATTCCATAATAAGCTGTAGGCCCCGTTGCTAGGTAACCAACTGGTTCTTAGCCACGTAAAATAAGTCTAATCCTTCGGGCCAGCCCTAGGAGAGCTGTTAGTCAGTTCAGTGGTCTGGTTAAACTAAGGTATACTTAACTGTTTCTCATCCAAATAGGTCTGGGTCTTACAAATCATTGTTCGCTCACCATGTCCCAGCTGGCCCTCTCACGTACGACTCTCCCAGGGGATGCAAAAAGTCCATGTCCAAGCCATCTCCATTCTCTTTCATCTAAGCCATCTCCATTCCCTTTCATCTACATAGAAATCTCCGGTAGTTTCCTTTATTGCATTGTTTATGTCCCATCGTCTGACTGTTGCTCTTTTTCTTAACGCTTCATTCTCACATCGACAAAGTCTTTCAGATACAGTTCTTGTCCCTACAAATCGTAGTAGATGAAATGAAATTTGATTTCCATTCCTTATTCAGCCTGCCCATTCTCTGATTTGCTTGTTCTAGTCTTTCACTAAATACCATCTTGAATGATAATGATCCTGCTACTATTACTATTACTAAAGATAATAATCATAAATATAATGGTAATAGTAATTATTTATTTGTCAAATGAAATTCTCATATTGGCGGTTCGCTCAAGTTTCTCATAAGAAGTGGGAGGTTATTTTACTACACAAGAATATGAGAAATGAGTCTGAATTGGAAAACTGCTTTCCTTTCCTGCTGCAGTTTTTATAAGAAAAGTTTACGTCTTTCCCGTCACAACTCTCTAAACAATCTTCATTGTTTGAACTAATTCTAAGTGATAGCAAGTGCTAGATATAGTTTTATATCTTCTTTGCGAAACATAGCTAGTCTGCGAGTGACAAATTTTTTAAACAAGAAAAATCAGGCCAACATAATGTGTACTCGATATAATATACTGTAAGTACGATGTGGTTGTAAAATTTCGTGCACTGTTGCCTATACAAAAAAGAGCAATCTTCAGTGAATGAAGTTAGTGGATGGCGAGAAGAGGCGAAGAAAAGTCCGTAATAATAGGAAAGGTTGAACACTGGGAGGACGGCAGCGTACTCGAAGGGAGAGGGAAGGCATAGGTGGTGAGTTTTGGCAGTACAGTAAAGATCGCGGTGCCTTAAATGACTCGAGGCTGGCAACACACATGAGAGACAGATTGAGGTTTGATGCTGTTTGACTACAGTGTAAAAGAGTGTGTATTGCTCATTCGGGTGAAGATAGAGGAGTAAGAATAATAAACGCAATTACAAAGAAAATCATCTTGTAAATCAATCCAAAGGAAATTGTTCATATCATTAAAAATTATGTCTACTAAGACTAGGTTTCAACATTTTGGAGGTAGACTTAGATTAATAGTTCTACACAAAAGAAAAAGTTGCTAATTTTGCAACCGAGACATTTGTTCTAGTTATGAAAACCTTGCAGAGACTTGTGTTGTTGATAATGCAATTGTGCAATATTATGAGATGGAGGAGGTTTTAATGTACCACAAAATAATGGAAAGGTTAGAAAGGAGTATTTCTGATCTGTACATGAACTATTTTCTTCGTCAGAGAGCAGTGAGTCATAATATAACGCTGATAAGGCATCAATAAATGCCCTTATCGTTTACTACTAAAGATAGGTAAAGAAACCAGGGTTGTCAATCAAAAGAAAAAGTAACCAAAGAAAAGATTCCACACAATAAATCTATTCTACTTGAAAGGAAAGAACCTTCTTCGCCATTAAGACTATTCGACTGTGAGCTGAAGTGCCGGTAGATTCGCAGGTTCATTCAAAAACTACAGTGGGATATTATTGTCTCTCTAGGTATTCAACCTCGTGGAGCGCATGAGATTTTAGCATTTGGACAAGTAACGCATTTACAGTTTGGGAATTCGATGCAAATGGTGCTGTCAAAGTGAGCAAGAAAAATGAACTTGCAGAGTAAGGCTGCAATAACTGCAATCTTTTGTGATGATCTCTTAAGCTCTCTTATATGAGTCAAGGAGAGGATGCTCCGAATCTTCAGGAACTTTGGGAACTTGTCGGTGAAAAATGAATGAATTAATGAAACTGTAAAGACGAACTGCTGTATTAAAAACTATGAGATTTTTAGAATACTCTTTGTTGAGATAAGATTCGGAATCTTTCCAGATTAGCCAGTAATATCAAATCATGGCTTTGTAAAATCTGCAATACTGTCATTGAAGAATTTTCCCTATTAATTATGTAGCGTTTCTTTTCATACTTCAGAGGCAGGGAAAGCTTTTCATTATTAAAAAACCTGATTCACTTTCTATTGGGATTTGAACTCCACTAAACAGCTACATGAAAGAGCTGCCATTACATCGGGACTTTGAATCTTAATGAAATATAAATGTCAAATGACGAATGCGACTCTCTTTCATACCTTGAAGTTAGTTACCTCTGGAAGCATTTTTGAAGATATAGATAATAACACAATGATGAATGAAAAGCGTCATCCTTTCTTAATTAGGGAATTATTCCCAGGAGATTTTCGTAAGCTCATTCATTCTCTAGATATATAACTTGCAAAGTGTTCAAGTAGTTTTGAAACGTTATCACAAGTGTCTTGACGCGCGTGTGTGTGTGTATGTATGTATATATATATATATATATATATATATATATATATATATATGTATATATATATATATATATAATATATATATATATATGTGTGTGTTTACATATATATATATATATATATATATATATATATATATATATATATATATATATATATATATATATATATATATATATATTGTCACGATGCGTACCAAGTACCTGGTTATTACATAACTAATCTCAAATTCAAAATTTTACCTCACTTCAGCCAGATACCTGAACTCTCATAACAATAGGAATTACGACTGAGTACTCTAAAGGTAACAGTGATCCATTTAAAAACTTATTAATCACTTGAAAAATCAAACTAAGTTTATCAGAATATGTGTAAGGTATCAACAGTTAAACAGGAAATATTCTGGAGTAAAAGGGCATCACTCCATCAAATAACTTTAATTGTTTCCCTGGTCTTAATTCACTTTAGCAAATCTAAAAGAACAAAGCATGTTTATCACTTGCCATATACACACACAATTAATCCTATTCAGTGGTGGTCAATAAATGAAACAAAGTTTTTCTAAAAAAAAAAAATATTAAGTACAAAAATTTATTTTTAAATTCAAAATTTATAATTAGAATTCATAATCTGAAAAATTTACTATTACTTGAAGATAACACAAAGCTTAATTAATTCTTGAATTAAATTATGAAACAAAACTAATTCACAAAAACTTTAATTTATCAGGAATTTAAATTAATCAAGAAAAATTTAAACTATCAAAAATCACTTAAGATTTCAAAAGAAAATCTTAATAAATGAAAAATTAAATCAAGTATGCAGTGTTAAATTACCAAGAAATATTTAAAATGTTGCATAAATAAATGTTACATCACAAACATAAAAAAAAATAATGTGAAAATATGAAGAGATTGCAAACAGGAAAAATACACAAAAATGCACATTAGATTTATCAATAATAATTTCACTAAGGCAAAATTTCCCAAACTTATTATACCATGGTATTAATAAGTAAAATTCACGTTACCTTACACAAACTTGTGAAAGCCTCTGTAAAAGCCCTTTGCAGCTGCGCTAATTTCACAAAACACACTTTTTTACCAGGCACCGCTACAAATTAAATAATTTTACTAAATTCAGATCTCAAAAGTAAACACTAATACGTGACCACAAAATTACTACGTTAAAAGTAATCTCTTTTTAAGAACAAGGGAACTAAACTGATCGGTTTCGGAAATCAGAATGAAACAGATTTCAGAATTCCAGTAGCACATGAAATAATTACATGACGTCATTAAGGCATTTTGGAACGAGATTTCAAAAGAGAAATTTCTAGAAGGAAAGTGACATCATCCCAGCATAACGTTTTGAATGCAATCGGGACAAAACATGACGTAACTAAATCAAGACATGTTACCCTGTCTCTCAAAGTGGCGTACGTGACTCGAACAATTAACAAGAATCACTCGTCTTGTGCTCTTCGTCATGGGATGAATCTTTTACAGAAACCTCTACACGATCAAAACATACTGCAATCGGCTAATTATGACTGACATGTTTTATAAACAAGACGAAAAACTGAGTTGATTTCCTGAACGAATTGGCAGTTGTTATTAAAAAAAAATGTCCTCACTTTAACCCAAAACAAAGCGCTCTCTCTTATCTCAATTGATGACAATTGTAATGAAACAAGTTCTCACTAGGACACACGTACGTGTTGTTCATTCTATGTTACTATTAAAATTGTATCAATTCTAAATTATGCTATTAAGTTATTTAAATCACTGGTTCCTTTGAGATCTGATGCCAAACTAAATACGACACATCAACAATCACTGTCATTATACATAACACATGATAAATAAAAAAGTAAATATATCAAAATACCGCATGATA
>NC_089795.1:19592768-19605268 GCF_040412425.1 Macrobrachium rosenbergii
TGATAATAAGTTCACCGTCCGTGGGGTCGAACCAGCGAGGGCGAGATCTCAGGACCACAGTGGGCGCACTAGCAGTCGGCTAAGGGAGGTATAAGTGAATATAAGCCTCCCATCAACTCACCCGTCGAACTCAGGTGTTTTGCATTTGAGGCGATATCCACCCACCTCTGCCATGTTGACCCGTGTAATCGTTTATACTTATACGTAGCCATATTATGACTATTTATCACATCACCGTGATTCATATACAATCAAGCTACAAGCGTCCTTTAATATCCAATTCCTCTACCTCGGAAATAATATATTTTCATATATGTTACGAAGGAATTTAGTTGATAATAAGTTCACCGTCCCGTGAGGTCGAACCAGCGAGGACGAGATCTCAGGACTACAGTGGGCGCATCTAACAATCGGCCACAAAGAGAGGTATAAGTGAATATCGCCTCCATCAACTCACCCGTCGAACTCAGGTGTTTTGCATTTGGAGTTGATATCCACCCCACCTCTGCCATGTTGACGTGTAATGTGTTTGTCGCACGTAGCCATATTATGACTATTTATCACATCACCGTGATTCATATACAATCAGAAAGCTACAAACGTCCTTTAATATCCAATTCGCTCTACCTCGGAAATAATATATTTTCATATATGTTACCGAAGGGAATTTTTAGTTGATAATAAGTTCACGTCCGTGGGATGAACCAGCGAAGGGCCGAAATCTCAGGACTACAGTGACGCACTAACCCAGTCGGCCACAGAGAGGTATAAGTGAATATCGCCTCCCATCAACTCACCCGTCCGAACTCAGGTGCATTTTGCATTTGGAGACAATATCCACCACCTCTGCCATGTTGACCGTGTAATGTGTTTGTCTGCGTAGCCATATTATGACTATTTATCACATCACCGTGATTCATATACAATCAGAAAGCTACAAACGTCCTTTAATATCAATTTGCTCTACTCAAATATCGGAAATAATATATTTTCATATACCGAAGGGGAATTTTAAGCTGATGCGACAAGCGCATTCCACAGTCAACATGGCGGGGTGGGTGGAGTTGATGGGAGGTGATATTCACTTATACCTCTCTTGTGGTCGACTGGGTTAGTGCATCCACTGTAGTCCTGAGATCTCGTCCTTCGCTGGTTCGACCCACAGGACGGTGAACTTATTATCAACTAAAAAATTCCCTTCGGTAACATATATGAAAAAATATATTATTTCCGAGGTAGAGCGAATTGGATATTAGCGACGTTTGTAGCTTGATTCTGATTGTATAAGAATCATGATGTGATAAATAGTCATATATATATATATATATATATATATATATATATATATATATAAAACAATAATTTTCCGTTACACAACACTTAATTCTGTCTCTCTCTCTCTCTCTTAGAGGAATTTATTTCTGGTAACAGAAATTCATTTCTCGGTATAATGTGGTTCGGATTCCACAATAAGCTGTAGGTCCCGTTGCTAGGTAACAATTGATTCTTAGCCACATAAAATAAGTCTAATCCTTCGGGCCAGCCCTAGGAGAGCTGCTAATCAGCTCAGTGGTCTGGTTAAACTAAGGAAAGTTCAGGAAATATCTGACAATGGTCTAGCACACAAGAAGTAGCCTGATTCCTTCTAGAAATGAACATGTTATAGGACTGGAAACTCGAGAAGTGAGTGGAGCTCATACCTCTTGGATGAAGTTCCTGACCATGCTCTCTATTTTCAGTTTCATTCTCAGCTCTTCATTCAGTGCCGCTTCCCGTTGCGTTTCGGCCAGTTCTAATCTGGTCCACTGGGTCTTAATGTCATATAACCTAAGTCCAGTGGGAGGGACATATTTTGGCATCATCAGCATTCTAAGACCAAACTGAAGACCGTGAAGAGTCTTGGCTAACTCAATCTTATCATCATGTCTGCAACAGAAAACAAGTAAAAATGAGTCGAAGTTTCTTCGGCGCAATCGAGTTTTCTGTACAGAGTATAATCAAGGCCACCAAAAATAGATCTATCTTTCGGTGGTCTCGGTATAATGCTGTATGAGCCGCGGCCCATGAAACTTTCAGCCACGGCCCGGTGGTGACCTGTCCTATAGCGTTGCCAGACGAAAGATCATGGCCAACTTTAACATTGATTAAAATAAAAAAAGCTACCCAGGACAGAGGGCTGCAATCTGGTATGTTTGATGATTGGAGGGTGGATGATCAACATACTAGTTTGCAGCCCTCTAGCCTCAGTAGTTTTTAGGATTTGAGGGCGGACAGAAATAGTGCGGATGGAAAAAGTAATTTCAATAGTTTTCTTTTACAGAAAACCAAAAAAGATAAAACTGAAACTGAAGTTATGCCCTGAAATAATTTCTATTCATGAGAGTAATACTGAACCGATAAGTTACAACTGTCAAAGAATTACAGGTTAACTACTGTACCAAACAAACCTAAACTTCCTTTATTTTGTAAGATGTCACTAAAAGACCTTAAGGGTTTATTTGACATTTAGAACCCGAAATTTTGGATTTGGTTACGTAGGATCTTACCTCGGAGGTTTTTCTGTGACCAAGTATGAGATAAAGTCTCGCTTCAGCTGAAGGACGCCCTCCATCGACTCCGGAAATTGCCGAGTTTCCAGCTGAGAGATTTTGGCCAAAATCCACTTCATAAGTTCACTCGCCTGGGAATCGTATCTGGTCTTGATGGCGTCGTTGCTTTTCATTAGCTGTGTTCGGTAGGAAAGTACTGATCAAATGTTTTCACTAAATGCAAATACAGAACAGGTAAAGCCTTTTTCTATTTTTGATTACTGTAGTATTAAGAACAAATCACGCCATGCGTAATGTCATTCATTACTTGTTACTTCATCTCATTCGGTAAGTTGAGCAAAGAGTTGAAAGCTTTTAGACCTTGAAAAATTTTTTACCATTGAACAAGACTCCAGACTCCAGAATTAAAGCAAAAACAGCAACAAAATGATAATGTCTGCGAGGAAGGTCTGATGAGCGATATGGAACGAAATCAAAACAGTCAGTTCAGTGATTTCTTAAAATTGTATATTTCTTAATTTCTGATATTAATCATTATACTTAAAAATTAAATCTTCAACTGATTTTTACGATTCAAACCCTAAAACAAGCTGATACTTAGCCTATAAAAACACGCTCAATATTGCCTACAGAAATGGCCGGCGAGTAATAAAGGGGCCTCTTATGAACTTATGTTCCATTTCCGGATATCTGCAGGACAGCAATACTGTAGTCAAGCTGTATTCTTGACCGATTTCATCACCTCTTCGCTCTAAGCACATTATTTCACATAATTGGAATATAACATTTTAATGACAACGTTTTTTCATACAGTTCTTAAAATTACGATCAAATAGCAACAATGAATAGAAGGAACATTTACTGGCCTAGATGAAATTACATAAAAAAATAAATAAAATAAAAATCAAAACTTACAATCCACTCCCTAAAAGGTACCTTTTCCCCCCCAAGTTATCTTCCTCCCGCCCAAAATCGAATAATGCCTTGTCAGTCACAAACCCCATATTTAGTATTATCGTGAAAATCTTATTATACGAGTATAGTATTTGCGTCACCTTGCAAACGACAACAGCGGGAAACGAACCCGAGTATAGAGAGGGATGTATTAGCTGAGTTCTCGTTTCTAAACCCAGAATTGAAACAGAAGAATGCCCTTAAGTGGAATTATGATTTTTCTGAAGCATAGTCGATCATAAGTCGGGTAAAATATGAATATCATGCCGCAACAGACGGCCGACCATCAGTCACTTGACCAAGAAATCGGTCCGCTACTAATACCTTTCAAAAAAAAAAAAAAAAAAAGTCCATTTCATGGCCTACATTCCAAATGAAATGTCTAAAACCTTACCTTGACATCAGGTTTCTTCAGGTTACCCAGACTCTGATATAAAGATGCCAAGTAAGTCAGGATACTTTTCTCGTCTGGGTGACTCGTTGCAATGTCTGTCAAACAGAACAGAAGCCAAAGTAGTGGATGCAATATAAATTGTACAAATTTGCTCTCACACTTAAAAGAAAATATAACAAAGGCAAATTTTACCAAAGGACTGCGTTGAGATTGGAACCAAAGACCGGTTACAAAGCCTCTGACAGAACGTACAGTATTGGAAAAGAAATAAAGAAACAGGATAATTCCCTGTTTTGTTTAACAAATAAACCAGGCCAACGTGACCAGCACTCCTAAAGAGGCCAAGTGAAACGAAAAAGTGAGGCAGAAAGTGTTTTTTTTTTTTTTACTAAAGAAAGCAATGAACTCGGTTCTTGGATAAAGGAAGATTTAAATTTTTAAAAGAAAGTCACGATCCGAGCAAATATAGCACCTCAGAATTCTACAAAGTATTGTGGGAAGTGATAGGTTGACGGGTGTTACGAGGCCACCTGAAGGGAGTCAAAATTCTCTCTCGCTGTTCATCATTACCTTAGACCACCGCTCAGTCTCAGAAACAAAAATGGGGGTGTGGCGGTGATTAACAAATTTGGAGATGGGTCCCATGAAGCATCAATAGATGACTGAGTCTAAGAGGCAAGAATGGAAAATGTAAAAGCTAAGTTCCACAGAAGGACGTTGGATATCAGTTTGTGAAGGGAATAAAGACTTGGGCAGGCGTACTATAATGAAGAATCATGGGTGGAACCAAAGCCATAAATGGTCTGTAATGAACCATTTGTCCAGAAATTCTTATCATCCTTTTGGTGGACGTCATTAGAGGCCATATTTGTACCAGTTGCACCGTACTTCAAAAGCAAAAGAGTGGAAACAGGACAAGAGAAAGGGGTGTGGAAGGGGTGTGGTAAGTTCAGTATGGTCAGGTAGATGGAATAACAGAGCAATGCAACGATTAATGTCAGATTATTCAAATTCAGTTTAGACATTAAACAGGCAAGATTGGAAAGCCATTGTAGTTTCAGTCTTGGGTCTTGAAGAGCGCTTTATAACAGTAGTTGTGACAAATCTTAAATAAACGCCGGAAACACCAACATCAGAAAAACTAAATTCCACTTCCTTGAAAGAGAAGAAGTACGGGATGCAGTTCCAACACAAGCTACGCAAACTAACATTTTATCGAGTTTCAAAACATTAGAATAAAAAGGAACTGCTTTGCGGGTTTTCACAAAGAAATTAGATAACCAAATTTGTTCCTACATGTATGGGGTGGGGAGCGTGAAAGTAAGGGCAAATAATTCGTGAATAAGAAGAGCGCGGAGAGAGAAGAAAAAGAGTCACAAATTATTTTCCTCACCCTCGGCGTCGAGAATCTTCTCGACTCCCAATTCTCTGTGAGCAACATCGAAGGCGTTATTGAGGTTGCGAATGGGCTCATCTGGCTTCAGGGAATCGTAATCTATTATGTCAGGCCGATGAGCGTGGATTAGAGCATTGAATCCCATACCATCACTCCAGGAACCTGTGATAAAAATGGTGAAGGGGAAATATGAAGGCTATATACCAACGAAGATGTAACGAGCGTGCATACTCACACATATATAATAATACATACACACAAACACACACAAACATACATATAATATATATATATATATATATATATATATATATATATATATATATATATATATATATATATATTTATATATATACAGGTATGTGTAAGTATATATATATATATATATATATATATATATATATATATATATATATATATATATATATATATATACTGCTAGTGAATGTGTGGCACCACTAACTCCATGACAACACTTCTACATTGCCAGTACTTCCTCTTCTTCAAGACAAAAACTGCTACTCTGCTACTTCATAAATCTGTTCTTAAGCCAACGTCTACAACAGAATTATACTACAATATAGAGGAAAGAAGACAGAATTATGGTTAGAAATAGACTGAGATAAGAAGATTTAACACGAATTTCTCAGGTCAGAAAAATAATGATTAATAAATTTCACAGGCCAAGATGTATCGGGAACACTCCTGCTCCTGAGAGAGACCAAACGTCCCGTAGCCACTTTGCGTCCAACTTGGTTCGTATCGAGGGGCTTTGACGCCTCCTCCGAGTTCAAATTTGTATATTAAACTGGTCCCAGCTCCCTTGGATCCCCTGAAGATGACGGTGTCCTTCAGCACAAGAGTGGCAGTCATGTCTGGACGGCTGAAGCAGCATTTTTCTGAATTGTGAAATCTGTTCAATTTTTGTTTTGATTCTTATTTTCAACAAATTTTCTGACTTTAACAGCCTATTCATTTGAAGTGCAGTTCCTTTGTAGATCTAGTGCAGCCTTTAAAACTTCAGCCTTGAAGACCAGAGGGAGCAGTGGATATTATAGAAGTGGTGCTAAATAGTATGGGTTCCACTTGGAAGGCTGTACTAAGTTAAGTATACCTTAGTTTAACCAGACCACTGAGCTGATTAACGGCTCTCCTAGGGCTGGCCCGAAGGATCAGATTTATTTTACGTGGCTAAGAACCAATTGGTTACCTAGCAACGGGACCTACAGCTTATTGTGGGATCCAACCACATTATAGCGAGAAATTAATTTCTATCACCAGAAATAAATTCCTCTAATTCTTCATTGGCCGGTCGGAGAATTAAATGCGGGACCAGCAGAGTGCTAGCTGAGAACGATAGCCACCCGTCCAATGAGGACCTAGAAAGACTGTACTAGAAGAGAATATACATATTTGTGTAGTCTTAAAAACCACATTGCCCTCTTAACTTCTCGAATCCTTCACTTTATGGATACACTTGTCACTAAAAAGCCTTAAGTTTAAATACAAGAATAGGTAGTAATTCTGATGTCGATAGCGGGATTCGAACCTGCATCCAGAGTATCAGACCGTGGTCATGTATCCAAAAAAGCGTGAAGAATTCGAGAAGTTAAGGGGGCATTTTGGTTATTACAATTACGTACGTCACTGGTTAAAAGTGACCAGTAGCTTATCTATATTGTTAAGAGTATCTCTCTCTCTCTCTCTCTCTCATCTGGCAAAAGAAATTAAATATATAATAAGTAATTAATTAATTAATTTTTAGTAGGACCCACTATAGGCAAAATTCGCCTCTATAAGCCCTCTCTCACCACTGCCTTTTTGGGGGAAACCTTTAATCTCTTCTCTTGTTCGAGTCATTGCCGAGATTTCTTTAAATTCTAGGTGTTAATCTGGTAGGAGTAAATCCTCGCCCGAATGGAACACATGTTCGCCGCCATCTTGAATTTCGGCCATGCTGCCAAGAGACCAACACCAGCGCCAGCTATAAGGAATGAAGGCATAATCCCAGTGAGGCTATTAAGGATCTCAGAAGGACCCATCACCCACACGATCTTAGACTCTGATGTTAGCTCATTCAGGACTTAGGTCCTGCCCCTTGCTCTATTACCCTTCTCAATCCAGACACGTGGCAGTCAGGGCATGGTAACCTTGTTGTTATGAAATTATTCACTTGCCCTCCCTATAGCTGGCTTTCCCGAAAGGTAGTGCCGAATTTAGGGTTGATTTCGTCAGTCACATCCCTATTCATCTCCAGCTAATTTTCACTTTTCATTTTATAGTGCGAGATACTTACAGTGAGACCTGTATTGCTTTTTATTGTTGTGTTGTTTAATTTGCCAAGCACCAAAGTGGAGTGTAATGTAAATCATTAACTGTTGAGCTATCGGAATCGAGTTCAGTCCAGGCACCTTCTGTGTAATTCCTCGATTCCTTATTAAAGTGTTATCTTTGGCTGAGTAACCATAGGTGTTTCAATTACAGATTAGGAGTAGTCAGCTGTGGACCTGTGTATCACCTTGTGTGCATAGTGATCCCACTACATCTTTTGCAATGGCCTTTGAAGAAGGCTCCCATTGTGTCTTTTCAAGCAACTTCCTGTCATCTGCTTCCTTCAACTTGTATTATGGCCCTTATTTGCTTGTCCCAAATTACTCTACCATTCTTCTGACATGTGTTTCTTTTGTAAATATATAATTAATTAAGTTAAACCTCAGAGTTTACATGAACAATCCTCTCTCGAAGATAGGCTTTCAGCTGTATTTCTGATGTACATGCTTCTACCTGACCTCAAGGCCAGAGTCCAGATTTTTTGCGTCATGCAAGGTAAGTTGA
Organism: Macrobrachium rosenbergii; assembly: GCF_040412425.1. Classification (NCBI taxonomy): domain Eukaryota; kingdom Metazoa; phylum Arthropoda; class Malacostraca; order Decapoda; family Palaemonidae; genus Macrobrachium; species Macrobrachium rosenbergii. Next base: position 19,600,897 of record NC_089795.1, read on the forward strand.
ATATATCCCTGGTGTTCACCATTCATAAACTAGGACCCCAGTAGAAAAAAATGTCAATATATATATATATATATATATATATATATATATATATATATATATATATATATATATGTATATATGTGTGTGTGTGTGTATGTGTGTGTGTGTGTACACTGAGTCACTTGATCCAGTGACTGCGAAAACTTTTACCGGCAAGTTTCAGTTGTTACATATATGTAAAACCTACACTCATGTGTATATGTGAAACTTAGTCATGTCATCAGTTGGTATTTATAAGTGTATTTAAGTAAATAATCTGAAGCATAAACATCTACAGCGTCTGCTGAACTTACTTGAAAAGTCCTTAATGTTGAGGTTCGGGTATTCTCCTGTTATCTTCCGGCACCAGTCCAGGATTTTTTCCTTATGGGTTTTCTTGCCACCTCGGTCTGGCTCGTCTTCTCCCTTGGTAATAATAATAATAATAATAATAATAATAATAATAATAATAATAATAATAATAATAATAATAATAATAATAATAATAAAGTTAGGAAAAAGACCTTCTTTAATACAAGTTTTGTTAAACAAAATGGCAGTTTCAACAGCATTTACTGTATTTTATATAGTAAACGCTCAATTCGTCTTATCAATTGGTTTTCTTGCGCTGGAATGGTTGCAAGCAATTGACCGATATTCATATCCGGATATGAATATCGGTCAATTGCTTGCAACCATTCCAGCGCAAGAAAAGCAACTGTTAAGACGAATTGAGCGTTTACTATATAAAATAAATGCTGTTGAAACTGCCATTTTGTTTAACAAAACCTGTAATAATAATAATAATAATAATAATAATAATAATAATAATAATTAATAATAATAATAATGCAGTGCTAAAGACAAACAGTGTGGGCGCACATACATATCTATATATTAATGTATGTGTATGTAAATACGCATATTTATATGTATGTATACATATATGTGTTTGTAGCTATATAGGCGTGTGTGTAAACTTTGTGTGAGCATGTACATGAATGGAGGCAGTAAATAATGGCGAAAATATCAGTTTCTTAAAAAGGAGAACAGAAATAATGACGGGGTTCCAATAAAAATCCATCCCTTTGAGAATGTTTACAAGCCAAGAAGGATCACTCTTTCTACCATTTACAGCTGCAGGTCAACATCCAACTGCCAGTTTTAGACACTCATATTTGGGCACTTGGAAGAACGACGAAGCTAATGCCTGGGAGAAAATTTCCATCGGCCCCAGAGGACCGCACGGGTGGGCATTACTGAAAATAATGTGCTCGAGCCGTCCTCAATTAAAAATCTCATCAAATCAATGGCTACAAACCTTTTACAAGAAAAGTGATGGCGTGGATCCGCCGGTGGGGGATTGGTGGCGGGAAGGGGGACTTAATGGGATTGATTAAGATTTTTCTTTTTCTTCTTCTTTATTTTGAGAGAGAAAATCGATGACGTGGGAGTACAAGAAAGGGAGCGCGCGTTGGCAATATGCTAATTATGGCAATTTGAATTGAGAAAATTGCTGGAAAAAGTTTCGCCGGAAGGAGAAAGGGGAAAAAACTGAAATTAGGTTTATGGTGGCTCCTAAATGAGGGGTTCTATCACGCCAATTCCTCAGATGGGCAAAGCAGAGGCATGCGAGGGGAGAGAGAGATTTCTCCCACGGGAAGGGCCAAAATGGTTTGTTAAAAAAGATTGGCCGAACGCACACACATAAATGGGATTCGATTACTGAGCGAGCCGGAATTCTTTAGGCCAGTTCCGATAAAATCTCATATGATTTGTTGACCGAAATAGGTAATTCAGTACCTGGTTGTTAGGCGACTGGTGTGGGTCAAACCAGGAAGTGAAGAACATAGGGCTGGCAACACTATCCCATACAACTTGCTAAGGACTTGAAGGTTAAAAGGCTCCTGGCGACACAGGGCTTAGGGAAGGAATGCGTACTGTGTCAACAATTATTTAGTTCTATATCTTTTCCCCCTGCAATGGGTGTGAATTTTTATCACATCACCGCGACGTGTATATAGTACACACACACACACAAAATATATGTATATATATTATATATATGTGTATATATACATACACACACACACACACATAGCCCTTTGTTGGCCGAACCGGTTGAGCTTCAGACTGTCATTCGATGGGCCGGAGTTCAATTCCCGCGGCCGGCTGATGAAGAGTTAGAGGAATTTATTTCTGGTGATAGAAATTCATTTCTCGCTATACTGTGGGTTCGGATTCCACAATAAGCTGTAGGTCCCGTTGCTAAGTAACCAATTGGTTCTTAGCCACGTAAAATAAGTCTAATCCTTCGGGCCAGCCCTAGGAGAGCAGTTAATCAGCTCAGTGGTCTGGTAAAACTAAGGTATACTTAACTTTACACACACACACATATATATATATTCTGTATATATGTATGGATACAGATATGTATGTATGTATGTATGTATGTATGTATGTATGTATGTATGTATGTATATATATATATATATATATATATATATAAATATATATATATATATATATATATATATATATATATATATAAATATATATATATACTGTATATGTTGCAATGAATGGAGACTCCCTCAAAACCACCTGTGTCCGTTTTTACATCTGTAACATAATTGAGAAAGAAATAAAATTAATTCTAATTGTTTTAATTACTAGAACTGTGGGTTTCCACACGCCCCTTCATAAACTCTCTCCTTCATTCCCCAAAATGATTAAGCCTAACCCCTCTCTCTGTTCAAAATGACTGCCTTAAGGCCTTGTTCCAGGTCTTCAAAGATGCCTTCCTCGAAGGTGTCAAGCAAGGCAAGGGAGGAGCCAAAAAAGAGAAAGTTGGCACCCCGCCTCATTCTGAACCCTCCACGAGGGTTAACTGATGCCATGCAGCCTATATAGAAAGTAGCAAAGATTGACCTTTGTGCCACCTATGTTGGACGCGATGCGTAATCCATGAAGGTTATTTATAGACGATGCAACAGAAATTGAGATAGAGAACCACTCAGAACACCACCAAGGACAGATGTCCTTACCTTTCCTGCCCCTTGTGTTCGACCCTGAGGCTCGAACCAGTATACTTTTGTAATGGCATTTTAATTCCCTCATCCATCACCAGTGCCCTATCGGACGAGGACACCATCATCTCAACAAAGGTAATGTACCTGAATAAGGTTTCTTAGTCAGTCACGATTCCTGTTATTTCTCTGCCTGATTTTTCATTTAGTTTCCATTGTGTGATCACCTTTAGTAATTTATGTTGGAGCATTCAGTGGTAACATAATTATGAATTTAGCAGTGAACTGAGTTACTTGGCACCATCTGTGCAACCCCTCAGTCCCCTTTGAGCATCTTATTATTATTGCAAGTAACCATCGTTTATTTTGCAGATAGGCCTTGACTGTGGAATCTCTTGGCTTATCCATGTGCAGTTCCCCTTCTGAACCCCACTGCAATGTTTCCAGTTATGAAGACATTGTCAGCGTAGAATATTTATTCTGTATAGGATTCATTATTTTAGCTGGCCCTTATTATTACCTGCCCAGTAATTCGTAATTCTTCTGATCTGTGTTTGTCATGTAAATATAATTAGTTAGGCAAACCCTTGAGTTTACATAAGTTTCCCTCACATGAAGAAGGCCCTAAGCCATAGATTTCCCTTGTTTGTCTACGAATTTTCCTATTATTGACTCAGATGTGTAATAAATATAAGGAACTCCCTGCGTTCATCTGTTGCCGCCCAGAATCAAGTAAGTATCCCTCGGACATTCGTAGCAATGTATATATATATATATATATATATATATATATATATATATATATATATATATATATATATATAATATATATACATATAAAACTTGCAATAATTTGTTTCTTTCATGCATAAGTTTCTATCGTAAAAACAACAAAATAAAATTAAATCAGGAATTTGTACAATCTGGTACAAATTAAATTAAAATTAAAATTAAAATTAAAATTAAATTAAATTAAAATCTTGTACAAATTAAATTAAAATTAAAATTAAATTAAAATTAAATCAGGAATTTGTACAATTGCCTAAAGAGCCAATATATCAACAGATCATTGAACAGACGTATTACCTTTCATTTAATGCCCAAAGTTGGGAAATACTTTAAAATAGCTATTAAGAGACGACTGTTAAATCATGGAAATCAATATTTTATCTTTTGGTAAGTTGTTAAGATCGTGCAAATTTTAGATTTCATTTTATTTTCGTTTTTAATGTAGTCCTGCTGATGGGAAAGGATTCATATATATATATATATATATATATATATATATATATATATATATATATATATATATATATATATAT
>NC_089795.1:19610268-19617768 GCF_040412425.1 Macrobrachium rosenbergii
TAACCTATCCTAACCCGACCGTAGCACCAACATAAGAGTTAATATTCTAACTAAATTACAACATGGTTTATGTTTAATACAATTAAAATTTACTAGTTAATTCATGAGGGTTGCCTCATATGATAAATGGGGTGCCTCACTGAGGTCTTAGGCCATGCGTGTCACGAGCATCGTGGCTCGTTTCACAATAGTTAAGATTACTGAAATTAGTTAGGCTACTTACATGATTACTGCGGCTCGGTGGTAAGTGGAAAGAACAAGGTTACTAAATTGATGTACCAGTACTTTTTGGCCTGGCTAGGCTATGCACAATGAAAGGAAGAGATCACACTGGCTACCTTCTCTGGGCAAGGGGCCAGGATCACTCTTAGATGTTAGGGCACTGTGCCGAGAGGGCACTAGTGCCAGGATGAGATTATAGCTTCGCAACTACTGGGCTCTCTTCCCGCCCTTCTTCTTCTTCTTGGTTTCCTCCAAGGCCTATCAGTAGCTGGCCTAGCAGGTGATGAGAGCACCGACTCCGGGGACAGGCCAGGAGGGCTAGCGGGCGCGAAGTCAGGGGCAACTGCAAAAGCTGCGGGAGGACTCCCTACCCGGCTGCTCGACAACCGGAGCGAGAGCGATCTCGACTTCGTCCGAGGATGCCAGTTCCTGGTCTTCCAAGGGAGGGGTACCATTTCGATCCTCCAGGGTTCATCCTGAGTCAAATCTTGCAAAGAAGAATCTTGCAAAGAAGTAGTTTCGGGTGCTGGAGGCTCTCCAGTCGCGATGATCAACTGCATGGGGAATCCTAAATCTCCCGGAGGAGGATTCGCCTCATGATTTAGACCCGGCATAGGGCCTTTTCCATTGGTAGCTCAACGTCCGTGGCGGACGGAGTCTGGCACTGCTCAGTGCTCGCAAGTGGCACTGGCAGCAGTTGAGGGTCAGGCATGCCTGACAAGGGGTCCGGAGGTGCACCACTCGCGGACGACTTGTGGTTGGCTGCGGCAGAGATTCCTGCCCCAGCAGGAGATCGTAGCTCTCCTCCTAGAGTTTTGTTCGGGCGTCCGCTGGGCGTTGCTTGCTTGGGCAGCCTCCCAATTTGTGGAGTGGTCTGCCCGCTTGCACGCTCCCAGCGTGTACTGCTCCTCCTGAATCTCTCTTCGCAGAGGGGAGGACCTCTTGGTGGGCCAGCCCTTCTGATTGGAGAGGGCTAGGCCTGAAATAATTTGGTTTATGCCCCTTCCGCGACCACTTTGGTGGGCGGAAGGTGGAGGTTTGTCATGGTTGAGAGGTTTACATGGGGCCTCTGTGGAGGAGGTAACGCGGCTGCGAGTGGCGTTGGTAACGGGCTTCCACAGAGAAGATCCCGACCAACAAGAAGACCACCGTGGGCCGAATTTCCACCTACCACGCCGAGGCGGTGGGGTATCGTGCCCCAAGGTGTCATAACCTGGAGTTGGACAGTAGGAACGGTGATGGTGTGGCCCCTCTATCCACTTCATTTCCCGGCGTTTCTTTGTCAACCATGGCACTGGCTGGCACTTGGGCCCTAGTGATCAGGCTAATGTCTGCCGCAGTGTCTACTGTGACCGAAGGGTCACTGGCAGGCTAGTGCTCTGAAGAGGGGCCACCGAGATGAACTGGGTTTCCAGTCTCTCGGGTAAAGGATCCGGTGCGGACCAGCAGCAGAAAATGAAGTGCTGATTAGGTTGACAAATTTGGTGGTGGGGACATGATGTGGACAGGCCGGAGATCCAGCATTGTAGTGGCTAGCAGCCCCACAGGATCTGCACGGGCCTTTGGATGGGCTCGGTGGCCTGCAGTAACTGTTGGAGGAGAGGGCTGAGCGGATGAATCGGGAGCGGAGTTCTGGCTGGTAGGGTTAGGCTGCTTATTAGTGCCGAAGTTTGTATCGGCACTCAGCTTCAGCATGGCCCCTTCTTGCAATAGTTGCATAGGGTCTTGCTAGGCAGTCCATTCTTTCGGGCAGTGGAGTTCTTGAGAGGTAGGCCGGAGGGATGATTCGCTTTCTGAGAGGTGCTATGCGACTGATTGAAGGTTTCCCACGAATCAGCCATGCGACAAGCTTCCATAGTGTGGAGGGCTGTTTATCGTTAAGATATACTGCAAGGGGCCCTGGCACACATTGGAAAAGGTCTTCTAGCATGGTCCGATTGAAGAGATCCTCAAACGCCGTGCAGGCCAAGGAGTCGAACCAGCGCTGCACCGGACTGGGTTTTGTGACATGCCCATTCCGTCCAAGACCAGCCGACTTTCTTGGCAAGACCTCGAACCGTTGTTCCATTTTTCTGGGGTTATCTCGTAGGCCTTTGTAATGACTCTACGAACTTCCGCCATGTTGCCTCTCTGGCTCTTCTCCAGTGAGCGAAGCGCTGCCTTGGCTTTTTCCTCCATATGCTTGGCTAGTATTAAGGCTCTCTCCGTCTCCGTGGTGCTGTAGTTATCGAAAAGAGCCTCGATCTCCTCCAGCCATGCTTCTGGCTCGTCCTCAGTCCACTTGGGGACTAGAGAATTGATGCTCGAAATTGGAGCGTTTGATGCAGCAGGTGTAGGACTGAGGCTTGATGGCTAGCCATAGCTTCGGCATTCTCCATTTTCGCTCTCTCAAGCTCGAGCTCCTTCTCCTTTAGGGCTAACTCAGTTTCCTTGCAGGCTAACTCATGCTGTCTCCTTCTTTTTCTCTTTCCTCTTCATACTGCCTTTGCTCGGCTTCATACTTCCTCTGCTCGAGTCTTTCTTCCTCTCTCCGCTTGGCCAAGTCGTCCACTTGCCCTTAACCCAGGTAGTAAGTTCCGAGCCGGGTGAGACCTGCCGCCGTCCCCAGCCCCAGGAAAGTTTTATAATGCTCTGCTGCCATGGTTCTGGTGGGGAAGGGCGTCTAACCGGGTCGACTGGGCGTACTTGGGCAGCAGGAAGTGTCTCTTCAATGACGTGGCACCCTTTCAAAAGGTGGCACTGTAGTTTGGGTGTGCCGTGTACAGGTCACACTGGTGGCACTCAGTATCCCTAGGCACTGGTGCAGGTTAGGTTCCAGAAGAACTTTTCTTCTGTGTTCCCTTTGGTTTTGTTTTTATTTATTTTCTGGATTCTTGCTTGGTGGCACTTTATGGTGCCAATGTGTTCCTAGGGACCCTCTACTGGAGTCCAACTAGGCTATATGGGAGGAAAGGCACTCTACACCCCCTGCAGAGTGCAACAATCGAATGAGAGAGAAAGGGAAGGTAAAAGAGAGAGAGAGAGAGATAGAGAAGTAAGCTATTCCAGTGATGAGTGCTGCAAATTATTGGCACTGTGGAATAAAGTGAATTTGGGTTTTTTTTTTTTTTTCTTAAAGATCCTCGTGAGTGGCTGGTCCCAGTACTGGCCCCTTCTTTTTCAGAGGGTGAAAACTACTGTTGGCTTTTTTGGTCTGGATAGCAGGCCTCACTCGTGACCGACAGTTTATCACTGTATTGTAATTACTCTAACTTGTCCTCATCTATTGTGGGACAGAGGTGTTTTTCTTTTAATTGGTTTATTGTATTCGAATTAATTAGCCTAGTGTCGGCCGTTCTTTCTTTGAAGAGGGTCACGTACACTTAGGTTAGGAATGCTTACTTGAATGACGAGAGAGAGAGAGAGAGAGAGAGAGAGAGAGAGAGAGAGAGAGAGAGAGAGAGAGAGAGAGAGAGAGATTTTCAATCAGCGAATTTCTTGCTGCTTGAGAACATGTAAACAAAGATTTTATACATGCACAATGGCATGGATCTTAATAAAATGATATAGATGCGTCGTCTTGGCTTCCTTAGGGATTACTTTATTATCTTAATTTTCCCGGAGCCGACGTCACAAAAGTTTATCGTAAAATTTTAAATTTTCTTTATATGATTTTATAGTAGGTATTCGTATAGGAACTTGTTATTACTCCTAACTAAGGCCTATCTTTCCTGCCTAAATTATCTTTTGGTTTTTCCTAGCTAAGATATTAGAGGTGGGTTGCAAAAGGCAAAAAAGAATGCCCCCAGAGTGGCTCGGGCAGAGGTCACAATAACAAGGTCTTTGAGATGGCGGCCAAGGTCCCAAGTAGGGCCTAAATTTCAAAACAACCTCGCCAAGAAGGAAACCCCAAAATGGCCGTTTCTCTCACAAACAGTTCGAACAATTTCAAAACAACATGCGGAGGGATCCAAGATGGCGGGGTATTTTCTTTTAGCACAAATTCAAAACAACGATAAAACAAATGCAGGTATCCAGATTTTACTTTAAATATACCAATCATGCATAGTGTTTTACGTTACGGATGGAAAACTAAATTACCAAACAACTTTTGTCTTTTGTTATCGTATTCTCACCCGGACATTAAACAAAAGAATGAAAAGAGAAATGCTATTTGAACGCCAAATTTACGTTGTTGAACGGTATTTTATTGTAAAATTACTATTTCAGTTCGTTTGCTACTTCACTGACACGGTTTTGAATGATTCGCTATATGCAAACAATAACGATCGGAATTGCCGACGCGATTTCATTAAATTACTTTGTGTATATGAACTGGGCTCGCTTTTTCGGCCTTGAATTCGTTACTTGAACGACTTGACTCACGGTCCGAACACGGTAAAATGTCCTTGTCTTAAACGTTATAAATTATGACGCTCTGCTCTCGTTGCACCCTTCCTACGCTAATTCTCGCTACACTTGTTATTATAACTATCCTCTTTACTGCTTATTATTATGCCTCGTTCCTTGTTTGGAAGAATGAAATGGAGTTCGATATCTGACTTTTATTTTTTTTTTTTTTTTTTTTTTTTGGAATTAATGTAATTTTAATTTCCTTTTCTCCAGATTCTTTCTCTAAAATGTACTTTTAGATTCTACGCAAGGTCGCCAATGTTACGTGTGAGGGTCTTGGTTGATCATGTATTATTCAATTTACGTGAAATTTTACGGCCCTGCAAACCAAGATTACACGTAACCTGTCACTTGAAGCCAAAAGTTAACCTCAAAGACAGACGTTAATTAGCCAAAGGTCGCCAGTTAAGGGTTATTAACCTTAACAAAGAATATTTGAGATGAATTTGATTTTAAACGCAACGGTTCTTCCAAACATTCGGACGCGAGGCAATCAAAGCATCGAGATTTAACCTGATTTTGCTTACCCTAAATCCTAGGTATTTTACTGGAATAATGGGGTTGAAGCTAACAATAAAATAATTTGACTTAATCTAGACTTCGTAAACACATATACCCTAAGTGGTGGCTGAAGGAAGAAAACAAGGAAAAAAATGTGAAATACAGAAAAGAACTAGTCAATCGAACGAGCTTCAACAAGAATCGGACTTACCGTGAACGCCGAAGTCGCTGCGCAAACGAGGAACCTCAGGAGTCGTATTCTGGCAGTCTTCCCAATTCACTAATTAAGATAGACGTAGGAGAGAAAGTAAATAAAGAATAAAGAATATCGTTCGCACACGCACGCAGCGTCACCCTGGTTCCGTGACCGCTGGGATCTCTCACTGACCCGACCGACCTCGCCGTTCTTCCAGAGGAGGACCTATACCGCCTCGGCAATCCGACCTTGACAAAGGCATCGTCGAATGCATAGAATAAAGCTTAAGGGCCACCATAACTAGGGGTCATTGAGCGTAAACCCTCTCTGAGGCTTAGGTCCCTAATGCCCTAACATTTGTCTAAGGCGGTGATTGTTATTTTTAAATTGCCTACCCTACCGGCGGGCAGAGATGTTCTCTGTCGAGGTCAATTGGCCTAATATTCCTACACCTAACTACATCGAGGGCGAAACAGCAGTAATATTTATAAAATATATATATATATATATATATATATATGTGTGTGTGTGTGTGTGTGTGTGTGTGTAGAATCTACTGGTCACTTTTACTAGACACATATGTACTTTAATAGTTACAATGCTTTCTTCGAATCTTCTCGAATTGCGCTTTTTTTTTTTTTTTGATATGTTAATTATGGCGTAACATCAAGGCAAGAAATTGAAGAGACTTGTGATTGTGTCCCGCGACCGGCAATCACAAGTCTCTTCACTTCTTTTTCTTGGATGTTACGGCTTTGCAGTTACAAGCATATCCAAAAAAATAAATAAAAGCGCCAAGAATTCGAGAAGTTAAGAGGGCATTGTATATTAGAATTACATATATATATATATATATATATATATATATATATATATATATATATATATATATATATATATATATATATATATATATATATATATATATATATATATATATATATATATATATATGTATATATACATACATACGACAGGCCACCAGGAGGAAGAATTCCAAGAAAATGCCTGCAACCCTGACAGGGATGAAGAACTCAAGGTTAATGGGTGAAACCTGAAATGTAAGGAAGAGATCGAGGAGAAGGCAGGACACCTGGATCAGGACAAAAAGCTAAAAGACAAGGCAGTCCCCAGGACCGGGCGGAAGGATCCCAGGAAAAGATATGGCCCCGAGATGGTGAAGAAGATCTGGAGGTCAAGGGAGGCCAGTCCTAGAGCTTAGCCCTGGATTGCAAAGATATCAAGGGAGAAAAACAGACTAAACAACATTTTGTGCGAGAACTAGACTAAGAACAACCAGACTTGTATTTGATGTAGGGGAGAGGCTCCACTGAAGACACCATATCACTGATTATAAAGACAATTAAAAAGCTATTGACTTGGTCACTACATGATCTGCTGATCTGGATCGTCATACAACATCCAGAGTCCGTGAATAAGGCTGCCTCTGGCATGGTGTGGGAATCCATCAGTTCAATTCTTTGCACAAAATAAGGCAAATTCTGCATGGCGTAAAAGTATGTAAGTTAATGATTTTGAACGAAAGAAAGGTAATCTCTGTCACGACATAACAATCCATAAGTTAATTCTGGCGTACAACTAAAACAATGGCACAATCTGGTTTGGCATTAAAAAACAGTGAAATTAGCAGCTCAAGATAGTAACAGCCGGAGGCAGCTTATTGAAAACAGTGACCCTGACTAGGGATTAAGCTGAGAAGAACAATATATATATAATTATATATAAATATATATTCATATATATACATATATATACTGTACATATATTTATTTAACCCATATCACTGAAACAAAAGACGTTCTTATCGGTAAAATTAATCTCAATGTCTGGTACAGAAGAATTCCGAATGAATCATCATAAAAGTTATACTAAAAACACATATATATCTACCTTAAAAACTGTAACCCTTATGTATGCCCTTGATAATCTCACATAGAAACGTACCTACACATATACAAACATATAACAGCCAAATAAATAACTTAGCTCACCCTAACCCTAAAGGGAAACTTTCCAAATTGTCCACGAAGACTTACTTTACTCTGGACGAAAGCGAGGCATCTGTTGGCATTACTGATTTTGTGGAAGCGTGTCTGACCCTTCTGCGGTTTGCCCAGATCCTCCCCCGTGATGATCTCGAGTAATTTCATTAACTTGATTCCGTCATC
>NC_089795.1:19958475-19970975 GCF_040412425.1 Macrobrachium rosenbergii
GATCAACCTGCATTGACCAACAGAGAGGAGTAATGGCTCCCATGCGTCTTTTAAGCAGGCGGGGTTGCAAACAGAGAGGCGGATGCGCATCGCAATAGTCATATCTTTCTTGCAGGTGTGTGTTGGAAAAACTGGGGATCAAAGCTTCGCTGGAGATGAGAGAAAGTGCCCTCTTATCTTTAGTCCATTATATACTCCATCATGTATTATAATGTTAATCATTTACAACACAATACCTGGCTTAAGACCAACTAAATTAGAAGAGAATTCTTTGATATTAGTTGGTCATACATGTAGACTCTAGTAGACCATGGAAGGTAACTCCTTTGAGGACTCAACAGCGACTACCAAAAATAGGTTTTCCTCGTCAAGCCTGTTTTTATCATAAAAAAAACTGTTTGTAATTTCACGGATTTTGTAAAATATTGAAACATATGTGTATTTGAAAATTAGTAAATAATTTTTATCATAAAGGATTTTGATGCAGGAAAAACTTATTTTAAAATTGCTTCATCCTCAAGGAGCTTTACAAACAAAACTGACAGGTGTGAAGGCTTAAGCTCTCAAATTTTGATCCCAACAACCCAAAGAAAAAAGCATTTCTGGTTCGAGGTTAAGCCACAAGTGTCAAGCCCCATTCATTATTCTAAAAACCCTAGAGTTATGGTAACAAGAAACTAAACACGAACTTATGTGTTTAGGGGGTGAAGTTCTGCAGTGATGTACCAAAGCATGCTGGGTATGGTTGCAGTAGTCACACCTTCCCCAGTGATATTCAGCTTACCACCTATTAGGAAGACCCTGGTTTCCCGCTGTAGCGCCTATGGTCAGGACTAACCATACAACTTACTGATACACAGTGTACTAGGTGAATTTGTTCAACTTCATGGCAGTAATGTTTTAAGAGTACTTGTCTCTGATGACCATCCTGTACATTTGTAGACTTCTTCGAAAGACACATTTCTGAAGAAGGCCAACAAAGTACTTACTTTCCTAATATCATGTGACCTAGGAAAGGAGTGTGGGTTTGCCTTTTAATGAGGGACACTAAAATTATTAATCTTAGCCCTTGTAGAGAGAGTGGTTTTATTCATGCTAGGGTGTAGGAAAATCGGACCTTGTGGGATGTTTGCTCGTGACCTCTAGGTAAACTAAGTGCTTGAACGGGCATAATGTTTTGTCTCCTAAATTGAATTTTCTTATCAGAATAGATTTCCTTCTTAAAGGATCCTCATTCTTGGCCAGGAATGATGAACCAGGGGACAATAATAAATTGGTAGTCAGCTGTTTGCAGGATGTATCATCCCTGTCTAAGAGAGCCCAGTTCACTATCTGAGCTCTAATGCTAATGCAATCAAGAAGATTGCCTTTTGTGTTTCTTACAAAAGTTTGTGCCCATTGTGTGTGAATTGGTCCATTTACCAATGGTTTTTCTGCATTGAAAGGAAGGTTTGCAATCATTGTGCTCTCAAGATTATGGCAGATGCCTCCTTGGACTCTTCCATCTTGAGCTCAAGACATAAATTTCTTGATTAGATTTCCATGACTAAAATACCTACTTTTCAACCCAAGTGCATAATGTTAGAAGCTCAAGACTGTGTCTGATGTTTTGATTCCTATTGAATTTTCACATGCTACAGACTCACCTCCTCAGAAATCCCTTTCTTTAGGGATTCCCAAGCCACTCTTCTGAAAGGGATTTTTGTTTAGACTCAACTGTCTCTCCCTTGGTCTCTGGCTTTGTGCTTTTTCTGGTCCTCCAGCTTTGTCTCCACCTGTGCCCCCTCCTAAAAGCTTATGCCATCTTTAGATATCTTGAGGGCTGTGGGTTAATGTTATGTGGATTATTTGAAGAAGAGCATGTTTCAGTATTTCAGAATCAGTTTATGGTCATCGGTGGTTCACCTGTTTGTGAGTTAACTGCAGCCTTTCATTTTCAGCATAATTTTCAGTATTGCCTACTTTACCACTGACAGTCTCCTGTGGTGATTACTTTATCAATACTGACTACCATAGGTCCTGTGACACTCATCAAGGCCTCTTATCCTTGCTGACTGTGACCTTGACTACACTTGTGGGTTCAACTGCAGCCTTGGCATTGCCTGTAGTCATGCCAGTAGTTTTGATTCCAGTCCTTTATACTATCTGCTTCTTCTGATCTGCCTTGGAGATGGAGTTATGTTCATTGACAAGAGTAGGCTTTGTGCTGCATGTAGTCCCTGTTAGGTTAAAACTCACTATGTGTTGAAGATGTGACTAGGAACTACTGTCTCATCCCTTGGACACATTTTCTGCCTTTAGTAATCACTATACTTTCTGTAAGTTGGCAATGTGATGATGAGGAAGAGAGATGCAGTATCTAAAACCTCCAGTCTTCTTTTCTCTGCCAGCCCTTGTGCTCTCTGGACTTCCTGTCCCTTGGACCCAGATTTGTTCATGGAAGACTTGGTCTGTGAGTTAGGGAGAAGCTTTTATCACTGCCAAGGACACCATCTTTAATTTTGGTGCCTTGTCCACATCATCATCTTTCTAAGACCTTATTAACCTTGATCTTACCATGTTAGTATCAGAGTTCCTTCACTTTGCAGCATCAGCATTCATTTTCAAACTGCCTCCCAGCCACTAAGTTCTAAGTTGTCCTTTCATCCCAATGGTTGTGAAACACTTCCACTAAAGTTTCCAGGCAGAACAGTAGGAGGAGATGAAATGCTGCTGTCTACACTGGTCATCTTGCTTGTCTGGGCCAGTCTTGAAAGGTTTTGGATTTTTCCACCCTATACTTGACCTGTCACCTTTAACCAGAGAAAAGGAGTAGTCTAGATGAGGAGGTACCTCCAAATCAGAGGGAGACTCTCTTATCTCTGGACCTGAGCAATGTGGTGGAGGCAGGTGTTTCACTCTTGAGCCCTTTACTTTAGTAGGATCCATGGCCACCTGGGCATATCATCTGGGTCTCAGTCTCTAACACTGTCTAGATGACTGGTTAGTTTTGGCTTCTTCTTCTGAGAAGTTGGAGGCAATCTTTCTGGTGCTGTCTGTGTCCTTAGGACTTTGGGTCAACTTCCATGCAGTGTTTGGCTCCCAACCAGACCACGGAGTTCTGGGAGGGTAGGCTCCTGTCTCATAGCCTTCTCTTTGCACTCCTATTTCTGATCTTCATCCTCACTCCTATATTGTGGTACAGGCTGTTTATGATTAATGGGTTTATAATGAGCAACTGATATTGTTACAAGGTAAAACATGTTGTTCTTATGAACCCATTAATCCTAGCACTCTTTGTGGTAGAGGATGGCTCAGAGGAATGAGGCCTTAACGATGATGGAGCATGATCTGGGCATTTGCAGTAGGGTTTTTTGTCTTTTAGGATTTAACAGGATGTTGCTTTGAAAGCCATTGAATGGAATAAGGCTATTTATGATTTATCGGTTTGTATGAACAATTTTTTTTTGTAAAAACATATTTTCGTGATACCAGTAAAGCTATTACTATTTTAGGCGAGAAAAGGAAGACTCCACCTTTTCTTGGTTTGCTGAAGGAAGCAGCATGAACACAGTTAAAGTGGATAAGGCTGGTGTTGGATTGTTAAAGCTCTGGCGACAACAGCTGGAGCAGTTCATCAATGTAGGCAATGAGGTTGCACAGGCAATTGTGAGGGAATATCCATCACCTCAAGCTCTGGTTCAGGTAAGATTCCTCTAGTCATGCATGCATGAGGTTATCATGGAGCTGATACATACATATTTATTGTATTTCATTTTTGCTTATGTAAGCTTGTGTGTGTGTATGCTTTGATTACTACCATAATTGTCATTCTGTCAACAATAAGAAAATTCAGACCTTAACATGTGAACTGAGACACTTCAGTTATTATTTTGCTTACTTTTACCTCAGCAAGTGAACTCTGTATACTTATTTTAATATAAAAGCAAATTTTTCTGTGTGAAATTTTACTGAAAAATTATTACCCCTCCCTTAATGTATTTTCAAATTATTTTCCAGTATTTTTTTTTTATCTTGCACTGTAAAACCTTTAATACCACGTATTTTAACTTAGTTTTACATGTAAGCTTCTTTCTAGGAATAATCTGTTAATACCACCTATTTTGGAGTATACTGTAAACAAATTTCAGAAACCTGTTTAGTATTCATTTCATCTTGAGTTATATTTTGTAAGTTAATTGATGAATGTAATTTCTTTGTGAGTTTTCATTGTATGGGTGTTGTTTTTGTATGAATTTATTACAGTTTTTTCCTCATTCTAAGCTTTAGTTTGTTACTGTAGTTTTTAATATAGTCATACTTTTGAATCATGAGTATCTTCAACATTCTAGAACTAAGGAAATGTATGCATGAATGGTGGTTTTAATATTCCTTGAGTTTAGGTGCTCATGGAAAGCTATTTGACTGAAATTTTGAAATTTATCTGGTTTTGAATTGAAATGTATCTGGTTTTGAATTTTCTTTTCATTTTCATCATACTTTATCAATCCCAGGCAAGAACAGAGTGGATTTAAACTGAAGGTTAGGGTGTTTTAAGTTTTCTGTAAAATTATTGTTAGCTTTCAGTCACAGAGATCTGACGCTTGAGTCTTCAAAAGCCATATTATTAAGTAGTTTAAAAGACTCTCCTGAAGGATTTGTCCTTGATTGGGAAATGAAAATTCAAGAAGGTAAATAAGTTGAACAGCTGAGTAGAAAGAGACCAGGGGAATAAATAAAAGCAAAGGGCAGAAAGGAATGGATTTGGGGTTGAATGGGTGCTACTATGAACTTTTGTATCATCTGTAGTGTACTTATTTAAGTCACACTGTAAGCTGTATCTCCCATATATTATTGTTGAGCCAACCAGATAAACCTTATAAAAAAGCAATATGACCAGAAAAGTGGTAAGACTATGGAAGAGAGATTTTACTAAAATGTGAAAGTTAAAGGGGAACAAGACTCCTTGAACATTCTATTAAAATATTGAAGTTGGTTCAAAGTAAGAGGAATAGATCATGCCACATGTTTGTGCATCTTCAGAGGATAAATTGTGCAAAGGAAGAGGTTACTAGAAAGACTTGAGCTACTGACATTACTATTCCATTCTGCAGGAATTAAGAGGAAGAGAGCAGCAGGTGTATCAGAAGAATATGAGATAAAGTTTGTGTTCATCAAGATTCAACCCTGAGTACTCTGTGATTTATCCTAGTTATATAGGAAGCTGCAGTTAGTGCAGAAAGGAAACCTTTGGGGGCTACTAAATGCAAATGGTCTAGTGTTGCCATAAAAATTTTGAGGTAGAGGTTGATGACTTGTTGAAAAGATGGAAAGGTGGAATGGAGAGAAGTGAAAATCATAAACAAAACAAAGCTTATGCTCACTTGATTGATTAATTCATGATTTTCAAGTGTCATGACTTTATTGGTAACAGGTGAGAAAGCAAAATCTTAGTTCAATTAGGGAAGTGGCCATGTGGGTGCAGAAAGGTGTACGTGTGTTATTTGATATAACAACGTGTTACAAGAGATGCTGAGGATTGCAAAATATACATGAAGTTTTGGATATCTAAATTGTATAAGAAAAGCAATTATTTAATAGAAATTTTAGATACCAAAAATGTATAAGAAAAACAAATGGCTAATAGATGTTTTGTATGCCTAAACTGTATAAAATAGCAAATGGCTAAAAGTGGTAGGTAAAAAATATTGTTGTGTTGGAAGGGTAGGCCTTGGAAGTTGTAAAACTTTTGAAGGTTGGTGAGTATGTACTGGAATACAAAGCAGTGTTGAAAATACAAAAAAAAACAAAAGAGTAGCAACAGCTTAGATGAAGTGGAAAGAGATGGCTTGACTACTTGTAAATAGCAGTATCCCAATACATAGCAGACAGAGCAGAAACTTGTTATGTCCATGAGGCCTGTAAGATTTAATACATCAGAGACCAAGGTACTGAAAAAAAAAAAAATGGTGAATTTTAAAGGATATGATTATAGAATGCTAACTTATGATCAAATTGCAGCAGGAATGTATTACAAATAAAGTTGAAAGAAAAGTGGTGTCCAGCAGTTGGACAATACACTCTGATCTCAAAGGTTGATGTGGTTAGGTCATTTGATGAGAAAAGATAATTAACATTTTGTTATGATCGTAGCAGATAGGTAAATAACAGGATGAAGACCAAGGAAATCATGGAATAAGGACAGTGTTGGACACTGAAACCAGGTGGGAATTTGGGTGGAAAGTACACAAAACAGGGCATGGTGGAGAAAAATATTTTATAAAGGAGACAAATTGATGTAAAAATATTTATGATGATGGTGATGCATGTAAAGTACACATGTAAGAAAATAGGTTTTTCCTGATTAGATTTAAAGTCGTCTGTGTATTGTTTCTATATTACATTATGATTAAGTAATGAACAACTGTCATTTATTTTTCAGGCTTACAGGCATTCTACTTCAGAAAAAGAAGCATCCCACTTGCTTGCTGATATTCCTGTGAGACGAGGTATAGGGCCACTTGAATCTACTCGACGTATTGGACCAGAGCTGTCAAAGAAGATACATTTATTTTTTACTTGTACAGATCCCAGTGTGAACTTAGGACAGAAAACATGATTTATGTAAGAAGCAATTACTTATGTGATTATCGCTTAACTTCTGAATGCTTATTTTCTGTAGTAGTATATTGTTTCCCTCAGTTAGGTTTCCAAATGTTTTTATACTAGGTAGGTTGAACTGACAGGATGATTTTATGTACAGATACATGTTCTTCATTTTAATTGGGAAATGATAATACTTTACATATCCATGCATTTGTTCCTACACAGTATATAAACTGTCTGTCCTTTACATTAGGAATTACCTTTAGCAAATCTGGAATGGCTGTTTAACTTTTGAACAAGGTAGTTAGGCAGTTAACTACCGTCCAGTTGGCAGGTGAGTTTGTTTCGGCCGTTGAGAGATGTGACCATGCCTCTCTCTCTGCCTAGCTTGCTGTTTTTCCCAGTGGGATCTTTCTTTTTGTGAGTACTTGCTTGACTGATTGTATGCTTGTTATTTCATCATTATGCAAACCCACAAACTATCTGAGCCTGGGCAGAAGGGCAGTGCCTTCGTGTATGCCCTGGTGTTGTGATAAACCAATGCACACACTTCCGCTCAAATATCGCTGTTGACCCTTATGTTCTCTGCACCAGTTGCAGGGGGCATGATTGCAATCTTAATTCTACTTGTAGTGAGTGCTGTTCCTGGTCTCCTGTGCAGTGGGTGAAGTTTACCGGCAGGAGGCAGTACAAAAAGAAGGCATCCAAAGCATCGCCCAGTGATTCACACCGCCGACTAACGCTTTTGGTTACCGACCCTTCTTCGTTTCTTCCTCCTGCTAAACTAACCTCGCCTGACTGTCTCTCCTTTGGGAGCGATCTCCTTCATGATCTTCATGTGATTCATCAGGTGAAGATTGTTGGGAGAGGCTGGCGTAGAAGAGGTTACCCCCTAACCCAACTTTGTCTTCTTCAGGTCAGGCAGACAAACTCAGAGAGACTTGGATCTCCATGGGTCTCTCAGGTGTTCCTTCAGTACAAGATCTAGTCGTGCACCAGATTCCTCGCGATACCTGAGCTTCCAGTGGTAATACATGCCTCTGTCACTGCTACCACCACTACAGTGACGATGTGATAATATTTTTCATGAAGACAACCACCTCCATTACCATGCATCCAACCCTAATGACACTGGCTTTGTGGATCATACTGCGCCACATGCTCCTGCTCTGAGTTACACAACAACGCTACTGCCTGCTGTTCCTGTCGTGCAAGCTGTTCCCGCTGTACCTGCTGTGCATGCTGTTCCTGCTGTTCCTGCTGTCCCTGATGCTCCTGCCGCTACCTCCTGCATGGTGGACCAACTGTTGACTGCGATTCTGAAGAAGGTGTGCAGGAAGAAGTTGCAGAAGAGGTCTCATAAGATGTTGTTGTCGTCGCCTTTGTCTTCATCTTTGTCTTCGTCTTCTGCTGCCTCCTTCCCATCTTCTGACGCTCGACAGCTGAAGAAGAAGAAGGTTGCTTCTCCCCCGTAAGAAGTCCCATCTCGGGGCTTCTAAGGGACGGTCTCCCCCCGCAGAGGCGGCAGTTGGATCTCACATTGGCTCTCCCCAGTCTTCGGACTTTGGGGGCCATTTCACGTCCGCTTCCAAGATTGGTGATGTGCCTGCCTCCTCCCAAGTTTCTTCGGGTAGGAAGGGCTCCTGTTGATCGCCCTGGACAAGATACAGACGGCGGGTGCTCGACAAGATCGAGTCACTCTGAGTACGCGGGGTTCGCTGAAACCTCAAGTACCCCAAACCAGTACTGGAGAGTCTGCTTCCCGGTCTGGCTTAGGCTCAGGATGAGAGAAGGTGTTGAAGCATGCAGGTGTTTCTTCACCTCCTGCCAGTACTTCATCGAGTACTCGGCCAGGTTCCCGACCTAGTGCTCCGGACTCAAGGGTTCGAGCACTGGAGATGCAACAAAGAGGTCCCCTTCTCAGTGTTCTTTCCATCAGAGGCCTTGGCCTTGAAGAATACTGAGCACGTTGGGAGACGGCACAAGTTCACGCCCAGGAGTATGCTATCACTCTCCTAGACCCGCAGTGCCACCTCGGGTTGGTGATTACTCACTGCCTATCTCTCCTGCCGGTACTTTCAACAGGACAGGGAGTGGTCAATCCCCCCCTCAGCTATCACCTCAACTTCTTGGGGTTACACTGGGAAGCCCGAGTCAGACAGGAGGTGCTCCGATGGGAACACCTCTTCCCAGCGAAGTCCCACCGCAAAGCCCTGCACTCTAGGTTCAGTTCTTGAACCGACCTGGAAATATGCCCAAAGGGGTTGAGGGTGGATCAAATGGGTCTGACAAGGTTCTCCTCCTGCAGGAGAGTAGATCGGGAGGACTGTGCCCTGGAAGGACTTGAGGGTCCTCTTCCAAGGACTTGGACACCCAAGATACCGAGGACCTTTGCAGAGATCATTGCGCTGATTCATCAGCACAACGATCTCGAGGAAAGGGGCCATGGCCACTTCTGTGGATCATCCTCATGCCTCGAATCTTTTGGTGTCCTAGGAGTGAATCCAAAGCTTTGTTGGGGCTGCTGCAGTCCGAACTTTCGAAAGGAGTACTCGAGCAGGTGAATTCTCTGGTCTCTGGACAGGAGAATTCACTCCTCTCAAGTCGCTCGGAGAAGCTGCTTCCTCCTCCTCTGCCTCACAGAAGCGTTTCTACACGCCCTCAGAGGTCTTCGCTGACTAAACAGGCTGACCTGGACCCAGTTCATCTAGGCCCGGGTCTGTTGCTGCAGCAGCTACTGTGGAAGGGAACTCTCTCGCCGCAGGAGGCAGCAAACTGGAAGCTACTCACATGGCAGCACTCCAGGGGCCGTCTCTTGTTGGATCTGTGGTCCCTCACAGTTTCAAGGTGGCCGCCTCATGCGTTCGGGATTACCTCTTGGGAGGACTCTGTCTTGGGATACCGTACCATTCTGGAAGTAGGGCTATTTCCTACCTAGCCCACTGGACAGCAAGCCTATGGGCTAACCTGGTGTTGAAGAGGAGGGACGCCGCCCTGAATATGATCTCCAGGTTTGTAGGACCTGAGTCAGCTCGGACCCTTAGGAATGGACCATATCTGGGTTCTGCCTCTCTGTTTCTTAGAGACATGTCGAGCATAAAGAACACCTTGTCCACCAGGCAGTGGCTAAGACCGGGTCTTCGCACGCCACTACGAGGGTCAAGCTAGCACTTCCTCACTCCCTAAGAAATCCCAGGCTTCGAAGGGTGCCTGAGGAAACACCCAGCCTTCTTCTTCCTCTGCCAAGAAGGGAGCGCAAGCTGTGCCATTTCAACCCTCTTTCCAGCCTGGAAAAGGGGGCAAAGAAGAAGAAGGAGGACACTAGGGGCGGCATTTCCCTCCAGCTGCTGCCATTGGTGGGGAGGTGCCTGTCGAGCCATTGGGCAACATGCCAGTGATATGGACCAGAGACCTGAGTAGTTGATGTCCTTCGGAAGGCTATCTACTCCCCTTCGAGTCTCAAAGACCCTCACCAATGGCCCAGCCCATCTCCTAACCTACTTACCCAGCTCACTGAAGGATCTCACCTTCTAGGAGGAGGTGCAGGTGATGCTGAAGAAAGGTGCTGTAGAAGTTGTAACAGAGCGGTCTCCAGGTTTTTACAGCCATATCTTTCTCATAGAGGAAGCCTTGTGGAGTTGGAGGTCGGTCATAGATCTCTCCCCTCGAACCAATTCGTTCGCCAGACTCGGTTCATGATGGAATCGGCATGTACTGTGCGCATCCATCAGGAGAACAACTTCATGCTTATAGTGGACTTGAGGGATGTGTATTTTCAAATACCCATCCATCTGTCCTCTTGCAAGTATCTACACTTTATCCTCAAGAGGACGGTATTCCAATTCAGGGTACTCTGCTTTGGGCTCTCGGCTGCCCTCCAGGTGTTCACACAAGTGTTCACCCTTGTCTCAGCTTGGGCTCATTTGCATGGGAGGTGTCTGATGAAGTATTTCGACGATTGGCTTGTCAGATGCTACAGGACAGAGATCGACTCCTCAAGTTTTTCATGGTGAATCTCGAGAAGTCTGATCTCATTCCAAGTAGAGGATAAAGTACCTGGGCATGCTGATAGATATGGCAGCAGAAAGAGTCTTCCCCTTAGACTTGCATATCAGCAAGTTCAGAAAAACAGTGCAGTCGTCCTTTTCTCGACAGAAGCAACCAGTTCGGCAGTGGCAAGTCGATCTTGGTCACCTGTCTTCCTTGAGAAGCTGGTCCCCATGGGTGGCTTCACCTTTGTTCTCTCCAGTGGAGAATGAAGTTCTGGTCCCAGGCTCGAGATTCCCAGTCCTTTCTTATTCCCCTCTCGAGGGAAGTAAGACAGGACCTAAACTGGTGGTTTGACGACAGGAACCTCATAATAGGAGTATCGCTACATACTCCCCCTCCCGACATGCTTCTGTCTCAGACGCTTCAAGCGAGGGATAGGGCTCACATCTGGAAGAGCTGCTGGTTTCAGGTGTGTGGGACTGAAACGACAAGCACCTTCACATCATCATCTTGGAACTCAAAGCAGTCTTTCTGGCTCTCCAAGAGTTTCAGGATCGAGTGATGGGACACTCAGTGGTGTTGATGGATGACAGCACCACAGTAGTGGCATATGTCAACAAGCAAAGGGGTCTTGGATCCCTTCTGCATCAGTTGACAATGCAGGTGTACGAGTGGGCAGTAGCTCACCGGTAGAGCTGTCAGCCAGATACATTCCAGGCAAGATGAATGTAGTGGCAGACAAGCTCAGCCACCAGGATCAAGTGATAGGGACAGAGTGGTCCCTTCACACAGACATTACGGAAAGGTTGTTTGAGGTATGGGGGTGCCCTTCCATCAATCTGTTTGCCACCTGGCACAACAGAAATCTCCAGGTATTCTGCTTGACCATACCAGACACATGGGCCACTGCTGATTCGCAAGATAATCAACAGAATCAGATCTCAGAATCGACCATGGTTGTTCCTAAGTGGCCACATGCCATTTGATTTTGGACCTGCTGGCTCTACTTTCCGAGGCACGAGAGAGATTCCTCCCAGACATGACCTTCTGTCTCAACCACATGTAGAACAGTTCCTTCAGGCAGTGCATTCTCTGTGTCTTCATGGCTGGAGACTATCCAGCATCTATTGTGAGCGAGAGGCTTTTCTCGCCGTACAGCAACAGAGATGTCTGGGTATCTCAGACAATCCTCTGCAGCGGTATACCAGGGAAAATGGTGTTGTAGAAAGGGTCTCTCTTTGGTTGGAGCCACTATCCAGTAGGTAGCGTACTTCCTTGTCTTCCTTCTCCTAGAGAAGCTTCTCTCTGTCTAAGCTGTGAAAGGCTGTAGGGCCACCCTAGGCCTAGTTGTACAAGGAGTAGATATATCCTCCTCACTGGAGATTTCTCTGCTGATGAGCTTCGAAAGGTCTCGCCCACCCAGGGACCTCAGGCCCCTGAGTGGGGCATGACTTGTTTTGAGGAGCCCGACTCATGCACCGCATACAAGCCTATACGAGAATTGTCAGACAGGGATCTGACCCTCAAGACTTTTTTCCTGATAGCCCTGGCATCGCGAAGAGAGTAGGCTAACTTCATGGACTTTCCTTCAACGTTAAACACTTAAGGGGATGGGGATCTAATGATCCAGACGAGATGCTATGTCCTGTTAGAGTGCTGCAGTGCTATCTCAAGAGGACTCGACATCTCTGGCTTGAGTGTCGACGACTCTTTGTTAGCACTGGCTCGCCCAAGAAGGTGTCCAAGAATACAGTCTCTTTCTGGCTTCGTGAGATAATCAAGAGGGCGTACTCTGCTGCTAGTAAAGACGACACCAGTGCGTTCCCCAAGAGTTCATGAAGTCAGGGCATTAGTCCACCCTCACGTTCCGGTTCTCAGGTACTGTCGGTTCCTCAGGTACTGAAGGTGGGAGTGTGGTCGTGCCA